>NW_025543563.1:0-120000 GCF_018350155.1 Leopardus geoffroyi
AAAAAAAAAAAAAAAAAGAAAGAAATTTAAATGTTATAACTTCCAGTGTAAAAGGGCTTGCAAACATTTTTGTTAATTATGTATTACAGCTGTCCTTCATAAAGTTAATTACCAATAGCTGAAAGGCAACAGAATCTATTTGCATATGTACATGAAAGGCATGACATATGCAAAAATATGATTTTAATTAGCATTCTATGATATGAAGGGCTACAAATCAAATTGGCATGTTATAAGATTCTTAACATTAAACACCGAATTCATCTGGACATGTTTGCACAAACGGGCAATGTAAGACCATAACGTACTGCGGCCTTCTGGAAGAGACGTGTCAAAAGCTAAGACTGAAACAATTTCTAAAACTGTGAATGCCTCTTTTGTGTGTGTGTGTGTGTTTTTCCCCCATTTCTGGTCTATTTTGGTTATTTTCCTATAATATTAAGGAACCTCAGTTTTGAGGCTCAAACAATGTATTTGCATTTTTTAAATGACTGTGACTTCATTATTCAAATAATGTATGTGTATACACTGAAAATGACATTCATTCTTTTTTATATGTTAGGTTATAGATATGGACAATACATGCTTTACAACTATAAATAACTGATCACGCTATCAATCATTAAAATGGAAAAATGATTACATGTAAAGAATCAAAGAGTGATGATATTAAATGCTTAGCAAGAATAATGGTACAAGATATTCTATATTTGTTTCTGCTTGATTTGGACAAAATAAATAACATTTTTCATTTCCTTAAAAAAGAATGCAGTAATAACAACAGTCCATTTAAGGCATAACTTCCCTACTGTCCTCTATTTTCCTATAATTAAAAAAACATAAAGCTAATAGCAAAGAGCAAAGGTTAAGAACCCAAAGTTGCAAAGCAAAGCTTATTTACATGACCAAGTATAATTTAAGAGACGTGAGCTTAGAACCACAGTGCAGTTTCTAAATGAAAAAAAATTTTATTAATTAAAATGTTTAAGTTTTAAGACTGGAAACAAAAATATTACCCTGCACAGGGGAGCAAACTAAAGTACACAGCGAGAGAAAGCTTCTACCTAATATAATTTCTCAATTATCTGCTCAATGTAACACTAAATATTTGGAGGAATAACAATTTTTTTATTATGGGAAAAATTTATAATACTAAAATATAGCTCAATTACAGCCAAATGTAAAATGTCCATTCAACTGAAATCTGACTTGACGTATAAAGTCTTTAGATTCGGTCTATACAAAGTACAAGTAGCATCAAAGTCTCAGTATCATCCTCATTAAAAAATATAACTCAAACATGGCTAAAATAATCTTACCAACTTACATGAACAAAACATTGCAAACAATTTGCGATTACTGAATGTCTTCTAGCTTTCACTGCCATCTTCATAGCACTGCATTAATATCTTTAGCATATTAACTGCTTTGGAAATTTTAAAATCTAGATATCATCAGAAATAAAACAAAAATAGCCGCAAATTTGAAAAGTGATACAAGTGAAATGCCTTCTTCCTCATGAAGACTTCTGCCTTTTGGCCTCCATCGTGTTTCCCCACATTTACTGATCACTTCCTGTGTAGCGCACTAATATGTCACATCAGACAGAGCTGTGCCTTCACGGAGCTTTCATTCCATCACCTGTAGCCTCCAACAGGATGCACCCAGCCCGCTGCACTCCTGCGGGCACACAGCAAGTCCCGTGCTTGGTAAGGAACAGTTCTAGACAGATGCCATGCACACAAGGCGACACTGACGAGTCCTACCTCAGAAAATGTTAACACTAGTGAAACAGACAAGAACAAGCATCTTGAATAGTGATAAGAGGATAAACAAAAAGAAGAAGGAAGATCTGAATTCTATATTGGAATCAAAATTCTATATTGGAGGCTCCAGAATGTGGCTTGTGAGGGAAGGAGGCAAGGAACTGGAAGGGGACAGAGCAGGGAACAGCAGGCCACAGAAGGAAGGGCAGCCAGGACAGCTGAGTATGAGCCTAGTGTGGGGCCTGCTCCTGGAGGGGAGGGTAGAGGGGAGGAAGGGGCAAGGGCTGAGCAGGTGGAAGGGCAGGGGAGGGCAAGGGAAGGCAGGATAGGGCAGGGCAGGCTGTGTGGTGTCCCTGAGAGCAACAACCTCACAGGCCAGACAGCCCAGGCTCACACTCCAGTGAGAAAGGAAGCCCAGTCTGAACACTAGTGGGACACGTCTGACTCTCACTCTGATGAATTCCTCTAGCTGCTGGGCGCAGAGTAGACGGAGGGAGGAGACGAGGGCAGGGGCTGCCAGAAGACTCTGGGAGGCACCCAACAAGAGGGGAACCTGCTGGCCTGGAGGTCAAGGGCGAGGTGCACGCTAGAATACACTCGCTGAGGTCGTCCACCTGCAAATGCCTGACAATCTGAAGGAACACCTTGAAATAATAAAAACAGTGTTTTCTATATATGATTGATTTCCAAGTATCTGTAATTGCCTGAAATAGCATCACTTAAAATTGCTTTTGATGTCAAAAGAGCAGCACAGTAATAACATTTACATCCTAGCTATAGATTTCTACTTTTCAGTACAAATATTTCTTACTTTAACTTCTAATTTTAAACCGATTTCTCCTACACAATACGTCGACCTAATCACAGCCTCTTCCTTCAGTCCCTTAGGTCGTATCACTGCGGAATGATTTCCACTTCAGAGTCATCAAAGACTATCTGATTGATCTATTTAAGTAAATAAAACAGTGTCATGAATTTGGGGAAAGGGATGTGAAACAGAAACCTAGAGCCACAGCACGCGAGAGCCTCTAACACACAGCAAGTCAGGATGTTTAGCGGGGGGCCAGAGGTCAGCTGTGCACAGGCCGTGTTCCTCCCGGCCTCGAGCCAAGACGAGCAGCAGCCGTATGCCTCCTGAGTCTCTGCCATGTTATTCCTGTGTCCCTTGCCTCTCTGACAAGGGCACATGCTCCTCAAAGACGGGCCTGTAGGGTATATAATACCTAACTGTGTGAGAATTTCTGACCATCAGGTCAACGCAGGCCACACAGGTTACAGGAAAGAGGAACGTGTGTGCTTTTCAGCAGTTAAAATCCAAACACATTAACACAGTAGGTCAACAAGAATCTGCAGGACTTGTTAACACACGACTGTGAGGCAAGCCCACGTACATCCTCTTTAGGTCTTACTGAGGGATCCGAGTCCCCTACCCAGGTCTCCAGCGGGGCCCCCAACACCCAGGCACACACACCCCTAACCACTGCCCAGAACGCAGGCTACACGGAGACGTCTCACAGGTGGTGTTCAGTGTCAACCCCTTCCCAGCATGCCACCAAGACATGTGACTCTGGACCTGAACTTCTTGGTGTCACTTGTCAGTCCAGCATTAATTCACCCTGTAAGCTCAGACATGTGACTTAACAAGGTGCCTTCGGTTTCCTCATATATCAAATGGATGGCAGTGACTGTTCCTACCTAATAAGGATGTGATGAGGAGAACACGATCATTGTTTGCACAGCACAGAGCATGGTGACTCACACATTCTTAACGTTATACAAATCTTTGCCACTTTTAGCTCTTAACCACCTTAAACTCAAAGGTTCAAGGCCTAACTACCCCCCTCCCGATAATCTACCTCATTCCCACTGGCCAGCACCTCTCTGTAATCAGGCCACGTTAGCAGGAAGTTAGCCAAGTTAGCAATGTGGTAGGAACCCCACGTTCTTAGGAGCTACAATGCAATTCAAAGTGATTCGATTCAAACACTAATTAAAAGGTTCACATGTTTTAATACCATCAGGAAGCACCGGGGACTCCAAAGTAAACAGCACTCAGGGCTACCCATGGAACAGACAGGAGAGGAGCAAGCAATGACAAAGAATGTCTAGGTGCAATCGCCCAGATCGCGAGCAGAGACCACAGAGAGCGGGAGCCACTCCGAGGTTCCAAAGAGGCCTCGGAGCACAACAGTTAAACGGGTCAAGGCGTGCAGATTCCAGGCCCACGGACCAGGACATGCAATGGGGAAAGAAGTAACACAGAAAGGTCGAGAAAGATTGCTAGAGAATTAGGTACCAATCTGAGATAACAAAGAAAAAAAAAAAAAAAAAACACAGCAGAGTTCTAAATCACGAAGCGTCCTATGAGTCATGCCAAAAACTTTAGATTTTGTCCAGATTCTCAACATTTGCCAAATATCCTGCAGATGACTGTTCTGCAGGACGGTCATAGGGATGTTTCCGAAAGGGGAGGGATGGAGGGCGGGGTGTGAAGCCTCACCAGGCAACACTGAGTTGGGAGAGTCAGACACTGCAGCCTCCCAATCGGAAGGAGCCTGTGAGCACGGAGGCCCAAGAAAGGGAGGGGAGATGTGTGCAGCTCTCTCTGAACCTGCTGGACTGCTACATATTTTTGTCATAAAGATGAACGAACATCTGTTAGAACTCTGTCTTCAGGACACGATTAAGAAAATGCTGCTGTAGAGTCTGAGGAACACTGAAACAGGACATGAACATGACCGGATGTACACTTCAAAAGGCACGGGTTTTGCAGTCAGCAATGAGAGCAGGGCCTACTCTTCCACTTACCATGGGAGTGGAGCCCACACATTTCTTTTTTTTAATCACGCTAATCCCCTCCTTCCTACTTTGTAGTGTGGGGACAGAAATGCCTATCTCAGAAAGTTTTAAAAATGAGATAATAGGGGCGCCTGGGTGGTTCAGTGGGTTAAGCGTCTGACTTCAGCTCAGGTCATGATCTCACAGTCCATGAGTTCGAGCCCCACATCGGGCTCTGTGCTGACAGCTGGAGCCTGGAGCCTGCTTCGGATTCTGTCTCTCTCCCTCTCTCTCTCTCTCTCTCTCTCTCTCTGCCCCTCCCTGCTCATGCTCTGTCTCTCTCTGTCTCAAAAATAAATAAAACCATTAAAAAATAAAATAAATACAATAAAATAGGAAAATTATCCTGGACTATGAAGGTGGACTCAAGGCAATCACAAGTGTCCTTTAAAAGTGGAAGAGGAAGGCAGAAGAAAGGAGGCAGAGAGAGAGAGAGAACTACGAGACCGGGACCAGAGACGAGCTGCCACTGCAGGCTCTGAAGATGGAAGAAGCCGGACCATTAGCCGAAGACTGCAGGTGATTCTACTGGGGGACATATGACCATCTTCTTCCCCCACAACGGTCTCCCGGTGGCAGCAGTGTTCATTAATTAATCTTACCTATCACAATCATTATAATAAGGGTTGCAAAATGACAATGTTCTATCATTTCTTCTACATTTATTAGAATGACATTCTTCTAGAAAGAACTTCACCATTTTCACCTGCCTCACTGTCTCATGCTCTCCTCCTTGCTCCCTTCCAAGAACATTTTAAATGGACTTTTGTGTTTTCACTTTTATGTCATGTTTCGCAATCAATTACCATAATTATGCTTTGTAATTCTCACACTGTCCCCAAATTAGCCAATGGAGGCCCTTTAAAGCTAGCTACTAAGTCCTTTTGACGTCACTCCTCTTGGTGCCTGAGCATTTCCTTATTTTCCAGCGTAAGATGTTCCCGGCTCACCATGTCTTTTCCCTGTTTGCAGAACTGGACCCAGCCCCAGTTTCTTATAGTAAGGAGTGGTATTTACAAAGCAAGATCTAGGTGCTACCTATGGTGACTGCTACTGGGATATCACTAAATCCAAGCTCCTTTGGGGCACAAAACTAGGAAATAAATAAGTAAAGGAGCGTCTGAGCGGCTCAGTTGGTACAGCGTCGGACTCTTGCTTTCGGCTCAGGTCATGATCTTACAGTTTGCTGGTTCAAGCCCTGTATCGGGTTCTGGGCTGGCAGTACAGAGCCTGCTTGGGATTCTCTCTCTCTCTCTCTCTCTCTCTCTCTCTCATTCTCTCTGCCCCTTCCACATGTCCCGTGTGTGTGTGTGTGTGTGTGTGTGTGTGTGTGTGTCAAAATACATAAATAAAACTTTAAGAATAAATAAGTAAGTAAACACACAAAGAAATATGGTGGGTATACTTCCTGATGGCCAGGAAAGGAAATATACAGAGGATCTCAAATATAACGGCTACTCTTAGGTAATGAGTATTCACTACAACAACTGAATGTATCTTTTCATTTTCTAAAATACTGTATGTTTTCAAGTGGCATACGAGCATGTTTTATATAAAAAAAAAATCACAGTATACACAGAGAGAGAAGCAGCTTTTACTGTGAATCCTCCAAGTGGAAACGCGCTGATTGTGACGACTTCCTGAAATCTCCAATTACGCATTCTTGCGCAAGTTCTCAACCATCCCTGACACTCCCTGCTTCCCACTATTGTCAACTCTTGTCCTTCCTCTTACCTTCACGGGAAGACATTACCATTCTTACTTCGAATTACTTCATACTAATTCCTTTCTGGGCACCAAGCGTAACCCCGTTGTGGATGAGTCTGAAACACGTACCTCCGCCACGGCCTTTCCGGGGGCATGTTTTCCTTCTCTGAACTGACAACACCTTCAAACAGGCCTGACCCCAGTCATGACCTTCCCTCACGAACGGTCTCTCCAAACTTCCCTGATTCCAGCACCTGTACCACGTGCCCAATTCAATAATCATATCCTCATGTTCACGAATCATCTGTTGTTTGGGGCACAACTGTTCCCTATCAAGACATAACATACTTCTCTCATTCTCCTATGATTGCACTAGAACAAGCCGTGTTAGAGTGTGAAAGCATCAAGGTGCTCTCCATCACAACTCACCCCGTATTCCACCATCACATCATCTGCCCCTAAATATGTTCATACTGCACCTCAGTCATAAACATTTTAGGATTCCCTACTGAACTGAATAAAGCACCAAGCCTTAAGCAAGCAAATATTAGTCTTCAATAGTCATCTGAACCAGTTATCCCAATTTTTGGAATATACCCTCAAGAAAGAATCGGAAATGAAGGGAAAAAAGCCGCACTCCAACTGAAAAATAAAAAGACCCTAAATGCTCAATAGTAATGGCATGATTATGTTAGGATATCATGCACCAATTAAAAGTACAGAACATTTCTCAAGGCATATTAGATTAAAAAAGACAAAAACATTACATACAATGTAATCCCATGCGTGTATATAAATGCACATGTATTTTTGTACTCTAGCATAAAAACATACAAACACAGACATGAAGCAAATACAAGTCAAATTCACTTAACATGAGATTTAGTTTTAGGTTATTTACATTCTTTGCTTTTCTATAATCAGTAAAATTTTTAATAGTGAAACATAACATGCTGCTTTATACTTTACACGGCACACTCATGTCCCCTCAGCACCTTGTCACAACCGACTGCATGAGCAGCACAGCCGCCACCAGGGTGACCGGAGCGAGGACGGACCAGGGCTCCCAGAAGGGAAGTGACTTTGACTTTTACAAGAAAATGTGGCAAAGAAGCTGAAGACGTAAAATCAAGATTCACGCCTCCTGGCCTTGATACAGAGCTCTTTCTGCCTTTCTGTGCCTCCTGCAAAAGGAAGATTATGCCTCATGGAGACAAGAAAAAAAAGAAAAAGAAATGCTACAGAAATAGAAGTATTCACAAAGAATATCATTATAGCATATTAAATACTGTTCTAAATGAACAGGACTCTTTAGAAACTAATGAGTGAAAAATCAAGTAGTTGATGTAGGATAGAAGTTTTAGTTTTTCACTTTTTAATTCAGAGATTAGGAAAGTACTTATAATATTTAAGAAGAATACACTTACCCTGTGGTGAAGATAAAAACTAAAAATTAATGCCCAGTGAAACAGGTCAGATAAAACAATAAACACAACGCAATCAGTTAACAAGAATAATTATGCTTAGAGATAAACATAAAGATGCCAAGCGTTATTAAAACACTGGCCAGTGGGGTTAGAGCACATTGGTTTTATTATGAACAAAATCAAGATAAAATAGATATTTTGCTCTCAAAGTATCAGAAACCAAGATCATGGTATGGCTGTTTCTAAAATGTAAAATATGCTGCACAAAGTAAATCAACACTTAACTGAAGTATTAAAACTTCATTAGCGTAACATTTAAATGAAATATGTTCTGGGGCCCCTGGGTGGCTCTGTTGGTTGAGCGTCCGACTTCAGCTCAGGTCATGATCTCGTGGTTTGTAAGTTCAAGTCCTGCACTGGGCTCTGTGCTGACAGCTCAGAGCCTGGAGCCTGCTTCGGATTCTGTGTCTCCCTGTCTCTCTGCCTCTCCCATGCTCATGCTCTGTCTCTCTCTCTCTCAATAATAAACATTTTTTAAAAATTTAAATGAAAAAAAAAAAATTAAAAAAAAAAGGGGGGGCGCCTGGGTGGCGCAGTCGGTTAAGCGTCCGACTTCAGCCAGGTCACGATCTCGCGGTCCGTGAGTTCGAGCCCTGCGTCGGGCTCTGGGCTGATGGCTCGGAGCCTGGAGCCTGTTTCCGATTCTGTGTCTCCCTCTCTCTCTGCCCCTCCCCCGTTCATGTTCTGTCTCTCTCTGTCCCAAAAATAAATAAACGTTGAAAAAAAAAATTTAAAAAAAAAATTTAAATGAAATATGTTCTATATCATCCTAAACGTATTTGTAAACAGGTTCCCATTTACATTGTTTTAAACATGACTTCACATAAGAGTTTTTTCCATCCACTTCTCTGGCCTATTAATTAGCACATTAACTTAAATGAACACACAAAAAAACTTGAAGTTTCTCAAAGGAATTCAAATCTATCAAAAACTTTATGTGGCAAATGAAGAAAAAAAATCTATGATTACATGAGATTTGTTTATTCCAAAGCTCAGAAGTTATTGGGTGTTAACACTTGAAAACTACAGTTCTCAGGGTGCCTGGGTGACTCAGTCGGCTAAGCGTCTGACTTCAGCTCAGGTCATGATCTCAGGGTTCGTGAGTTCGAGCCCCGCGTTGGGCTCTGTGCTGACAGCTCAGAGCCTGGAGCCTGCTTCCGATTCTGTGTCTCCCTCTGTCTCTGCCTCTCCCTGCTCACACTCTGTCTCTCTCTCTCTCAAAATTAAATCAACATTTAAAAAATTTTAAAGGAAAGAAAAGAAAACTAGAGTTCTCAAGCTCTTTTACCAGATCATTCATTGCTAGGCCAAACCAATTCTGTCTATCGGGATTTCTCAAGTATCTTACGATACCATTTCTTGAAATGGTTATAATCATCCCACAGAACCCAGAACTTCCACATCTGAAATCTGCCCTTGCAATTTTACATAAAACCACTTCCTCCAAAAACAAATTATCGACATCCCCAAATTTAAAATGACCAAATGTCCTTTAATATTCAAAAATTCTAATTATTATTTTCCTGAAGAAACAAAACTTAACTTTTGTTTATTCATAAAAACCAAAAACTCTTCTATGTGTCACACCTCTCCTGAAAGTAAGCATTGTGTGCACAAAAGCAGCAGTGAGCTCTCAGATATAATGCAATGTTAGCTACGGCAATCAGACATATTCTTCCAAGAAACCGCGAGGTAGTGACATAAACCCACAAACTCTCACACATGCCCACAGGGCATTGCCCACGCTCTATAGGGGAGGACGGGGAGATATCCAGAGACCCAGCACTCCTCCTTCTCAAGAGGTCATTGCTAAGGGGTCCTATAAGAATATCACTATTAGTATTGTCAGAATTATAAGTGTTACACCTTTCCAAGAACGTTAAATGTAGATTTTCCAGTATTAACCACATTCTTAATAGTAACAAAAGCCATCTCCTATTAGGTTTTTTGTTTTATTTGTAGGGAGGGAAATTACCAAGCTCCGTTCTGAGTGCTTTACATATATGTAACTTACTGAACCTCACTTTTAACAACCCGTGCACATACTGCAAAAGCCGGCCCCCACAAGGCTGCACAGCCAGGGAGTGGCCTTCGGCATTTGAGCCCAGGCTGTCTGATCAGAGCCCACACACTGCACTCGAGTACCACTGCTTCTCTCGGTCTTACAAATTAAAATTCATATATATTACTCTTTAGTTCTTGTGTCTGCATTTTTTAACTAAAAAGTCACTTGCCAAAATAAGTAAGGAAATCAAGGACAAAGTGTATTTGGTTTCTAAGTTTATGAAACAACACAGGCAGCAGCACAGAATCACTTGCTGAAATTGCGAGTGAAAACCCTGGGTCTAATCTAGGCTCTGCAATGAGGACTGATGTGGCCCTGGCTCAGTTAATAACAATGACACACAGGACACAATGACGTTATGACACTTACATTGTCTCAAAGACTACTATGGATTTAGTAAAACACCTGTATTAGTGGTAAGTTATAGAATAAGGATTGCCATAATTGATGAAATGATAATTAGAAGGGAACCAAAATAAACAATTCTAGATGGGTTCAGGATGGTTATAGGGAAGGAGGGAAGGAAGGAAGGAAGGAAGGAAGGAAGGAAGGAAGGAGAGAGGGAGGAAGAAGGGGGAAAGGATGATGGGTGGGAGAGAGAAGGAAGAAGGGAGGAAGGAAGGAGGGCAGGGAAGGAGGAAGGTAGGAGAAGTGGGGAAGGGAGAGAGGGACGAAGGCAAGAGACGGGGAGGGAGGGAGAGAGAAAGGGAGGAGGGGAAAAAGGGTGGAAGAGAGGGAGGAAGGGGGAGGGAGGAATAAGGGTGGAGACATGGAGGGAGGGAGGGGAGAAGGGAGGGAGGAAAGGTGGTAGAGAGGGAGGGAGGGAAGAAGAAGTAAGGGTGGAAGAAAGGGAGGCAGGGAGGGAGGGAGCAGGGGAGGAAGGGTGGAAGGAAGGGGGGAGGGAAGAAGGGGGAAATAGGAAGGAAAGGAGGGAGGGAGGGAGAAGGGGGAGCAAGGAGGAAGGGTGAAAGAAAGGAAGGCAGCAAGGGAGGTGGGAAGGAAGAGGGAGGGAGGAAGGGGGGAAATAGGGAGGGAGGAGGGGAGAGAGGAAGTGGGGAGACAGGGAAGGAGAAGGCGAGGAAGGGTGGAAGAGCTGGAGGAAGGGAGGGACAGGGAGGAAGGAAGGGGGACATAGGAAGGAAGGGAGGGAAGGAAGGAAGAGGGGAAAGGAGGGTGTGACAAGAAGATACTGACCACAAGCCACCCTCACTGAAAAGTTTCCCAACAATTTCAACACACAACCCTTGGCCTGGAGCTGCCTCAACCCTTCTGAAGGTGGCAAAACAGTGGTGGGGCCTTCTGTTACTGTGAGGTATTACCCTAGAAATGGCAAGTGGTAACACGGTCAAGGGAAATTAGAATTCGTACAGCACGCTGGGGAAAGTGCAGAGCGAGGCCCCAAGCGCACCAGACCTGGGGCTGAGTCCAGCCGGGCCATGGCGGAGGAGGACACCAGCTCACCCTGGCCGTGAAGACTGCGTGACAGGCGGTGTGGCGGGGCTTCCTGGGGTGCTGGGAGCCCGGGGACCATTCGGGAATTGTTGGCTGACATCGTGGCAATGACAAAAATTAGGACTCCTCCTCAGAACAGGAGGAAGAGGAGGACACAGGACACGCACCGGGCTTCGCACTCGCACACGAGACTCTGAGTCCCAGCTTCGCCCTTCCCGAACACGAAGACCTTCCTCACCGGGCTAAACGAGTTTGAAAACCACACACTAACACAATTTACCATTTTGTTGACAGAACACTGTAGGCCAAGTAGAGCAGCAAATGTTTGCCTGGATTCTTCAGATACATAGCATTACTAACCTCAATTTCCAAATAAGAATATTGGGGCATAGTGGAATTAAACAAAACAACGGTTAGAGTAAAAGCTATCTATATGCAGTATATAGCAGCCTATACAGTACAGTGTCGGAATATTGCAAGAAATGCACTAAGGTCTCGATAAATGATTGCTATTAAAAAATTAAGAGTCTCTTCCTACCCAAGCATATAATCCTGGTATTGTCCTTATTGATTAAATGTGCAAAAGCTAAAATACATCAGGGTGTTGATGTCGAGGAATAAAACACCAATCGATAAATCCACCAAACAAGTATTTCCACTTGTATATGTAATTTGTCCTCAAATTTCTTCCATGATGATGTTTTATGTAAATCTATAATACAATAACAGGAAATGAAGCGGATGTCAGTGGAGGAGTGGCGACCAGCCCCTGGTTCCAGTTCCGCAAGGGAACTGAAGGGCCGGGCCCACAGGGACCAGAAGACAGTTGACTCGAAGTTCCATTTGAGATCTCCTATTCCCTAAGACATACTCTGGTCGTTTGCAGTAGAGAACTCGCCAGTACACAGTGCTGACCTATCCAACACCACCATTTCCAAGGTGCCTTAGTACAGGCACTTCTGATATCATGGTAATTTGGGGGTAGAGGGGTGCTTTTTAATTACTGCTTTTAAAATATTATTTGGTAAACAAGAATACTTAAGTTGCAATTGACATGAAAATTAGTAGAAACTGGCCATACACGTTTAGTATGTTTATGGAAACCAAAATACATTGCACTGTGTATAAATAAGAGCCAGAAATTGAGATTTTAAAATGATACAATCTACTTTTAAACTAATTTGGCATGAACACACCATTATGAGACACACACAGATAAGGGGTAATCTGTATCTTGTATCAAGGCTTACATATAGTTAAGATAAATATCTTTTGTGGAACACAATTATGCAAAAAATTAGAACACAATAGAAAACATTTAATAATAAAATGTTATAGAATAGAATTTAATCTTTATTTAATGATTCAGCAGGCATATCAAAAACATGCAGTGCTTCTGGGAGATAATCATCATCATCAATTACTGCTGCATAGGAGAAATGCAGAAGTGTCAATTAATAAGAGTTCTGGCTGAATTACTTCCCTATAACAATGTATAATAAACCGAGTGAACCAATTGAAATAAGAAACATTTAAGGAATTTTTATAATAACTGAGTGAACCAATTGGAATAAGAAACATTTAAGGAATTTTTATAATAATAAATTTTGTTCTCCTTTTAAAATTTCTTTATCATCTGAAATAAGGTGTCTTAACAAAGTTTACTTAAGTGATAGACAGCAAAGAGGAATGTAAATTAGAAAAAGAATGAGGGGCGCCTGAGTGGCTCAGTCAGTGGGGCATCCAACTCTTGATTTCAGTTCAGGTCATGCTCCCAGGGTCATAGGATCAAGCTCCACTTTGGGTTCTGGGCTAGGAGTGCAGAGCCTGCATGGGATACTCTCTCTGTCTCTCTCTCCCTCTTTGCCTCCCTCCCCACCCGCCCCTCCCCGCCTTGCCATCTGCGCCTCACCCTGATCATACTCTAAAAATACAAAATATCAAAAAAAAAAAAAGAAAAGAAAAAGAAAAAGAAAAAAAGAAAAAGAAAAAATATTCCAAAGACAAAGACAGACTGTCTATCCTATTCAGGAAGCTAGCATGTTGTTGGCTGTAGACTGCATCGTGTACCACGTTGGGCAGATGCAGAACATTATTTCCATCTTTAGTTACAATTTTTGTTTAATTTTTTTAATGTTTATTCATTTTTCAGAGAGAGCGAGAGAGAGAAACAGAGAGACAGAGACAGAGCGGGGGAGGGGCAGAGAGAGAGGGAGACATAGAATCCGAAGCAGGCTCCAGGCTCTGAGCTGTCAGCACAGAACCTGACGTGGGGCTCAAACTCAGGAACCGTGAGATCATGACCTGAGCCGAAGTCAGACGCTTAACCGACTGAGCCACCCAGGGGTCCCTTTAGTTAGAAATTAAATGCAAATTAAGAGGATATGTACAAGTGCAAGGTTGGCAAGGGGAACATCGCAGGTGCTCTGTACGAGGACGACAGGGCCGGACCACACTATGCTCCACAGATCCCTATTCCTAGGATTCACCCAGTTAGGAAAGGCCATGAGAGAAACTCTGGTGGGACACATGGAATACAGAAGTGGGGAAGGCTCACACATGTTGTAATTCATTGCCAAGATCATCTGTCATAATGCAACAACCAACACACCCACGCTACTCTCCTCTCCATGAACTGGGGGTCTTCCACCAGCTTCTGCTGGACTGCTGGACTAATTGGGTAAGTTTGAGTGACTGAGGAAAAGACCAGCTTTTGCAGAAATGCATGCCTCTCATCAATGTGAGAGACAATGAAGGATTCAGTCTGTGCTCTTGGGCCCCAGTTCGTGCTCGCAAGTCCCCTTACTCTGTACTCCCCACTCTGGGTCTTTCCTCACCTCTCAACTACCTGTCCTACAGACAGTTTCAAGATCCAACATCAAATGAAATGACAGTACCTTACGGAGACTGGTTGAAACTGTTCCCACAGTTATATAAGACCAAATCGCCATAACGAATCCCTTAACTATCTTAGTATAACCACATACACACACATACACACACATAAATAGATACATATTACTGGTTCTAAATGCCTGATTGATGCAGAATTTTACAAATGGAATGAAAAGGACTTACCCTTCCCACCGAAAACAAAGAAAAAAACCAACATATATGAAATATATGAAATAACAATTTTTAACACAGGGAACATCAGGCAAAGAAAGTGATCTCAGAGAGAGACAGTTCTCAGACATTGGCACAGGCTGTGGAAATGTAGTTGAAGATGAGTAGACCTATGAAGGGCAATTTATGCAGACGAGCT
This sequence comes from Leopardus geoffroyi, assembly GCF_018350155.1. Lineage (NCBI taxonomy): Eukaryota > Metazoa > Chordata > Mammalia > Carnivora > Felidae > Leopardus > Leopardus geoffroyi. Next base: position 14,581 of record NW_025543563.1, read on the forward strand.
GAGACAAAATGGACTACATGAAGACCAGGGAGCTGGAGAGAGGAACAGGAGAGACCTACATATACAGAAAGAAATCAAGATCAGCAGAAGGAATGCAGGGAGCATTCAGTTATTTATTGATCAAACTGCATGTCTAAAGAAACTACACAAAAGTATGGTTAAGAATAGACAAGGGGTGCCTGGGTGGCTCAGTCAGTTGAGTGTCCAAATCTGGATTTTGGCTCAGGTCATGATCTCACAATTCGTGAGATCGAGCCCCATGTCAGGCTTCGAGCTGAGTGTGGATCCTGTTTGGGATTCTCTCTCTCCCTCTCTCTCTCTCTCTCTCTCTGCCCCTTCCCTGCTCCCCTTGCCTCCCTCTCTCTCTTTCTCTCTCACAAAATCAATAAATAAACTTAAAAAAAAAAAACCCAGCAACAGACAAAAAACATTACAAGAAAAAGTGATCAGTGCTCACACAGGACCAGCCTTGAGAACATGACGACTCACACATGGGGCAAACAGAATGGTCGGCCTCAGCAATACACAGTAATTGACCAGAGACTAAGCACTATCCCAATTCTGCTCTAAAGTGATGTACAAAATATCAAACTTTTTTCCAACTGAACTAACTACATCCCAGAACAAAGCTCAAGAATATTTATTAAAATACAAGATAAATAGTAGCAACAGAGTCAAATTCACAATGTCTAAAATAGAATGAAAAATTACCAGACATACAAGAAGTAGGAAAACAGGACCTATAAATAAGGAGAAAAATAAGGAGAAAAATGAGAAAAAAATAAATAAGGAACAGACGAGATATTAAAATCAGCAGACGAGGATATCAAAATACTGTCATACAGGCAAAATGACCAAAAAGATACGTATTAAATGGAAGACATAAAAAAGACTAAAAGGAAACATCTAGAGATAAAAACTGGACTAGAGGAGATAAATTCACTTAGATGAAATTAATGATAGACTTGACACCCCGAATAGTGAACCTGAAGAAATAAAAATTAAAAAAAAAAAAACAATTAAAATAAAAGCACAGAGAAAAAAGAAAACTTTGATAACTGAAAACAGGATTAATTGTCAATTTCAAGTAATATAACTGGAAAGTCCCAAATGCAGTGTGGGAGAGGGAATACCTGAACAGTCGCCAAAAATGTCCCAAACTTGACGAAAATTATAAACCTACAGATACAAAAAGCTCAATAAACTACAATTAAAGCAAATACAAGGAAAACCAATGATAAAGAAAAAACCTGAAATGTAGGCAGAAAAAAAAGTCATTACGTACATAGGACCAAAAATGAGAATGATGGCTGATTTACAGACCCAATTCAGGTAACAAACAAAGACCAAAAGAAAGGGTAATTCTCTTCACCTTACACGTTTCACCATTTACAAAAATTATATCAAAATGGATTGCAGGCCTGAACATATAACCTAAGACTGTAATTCTTTTATGAGTAAACATCAGAGAAAATCTTTGTGATCTTGAGATAGACAAACATTTCTTAGATATTACAACAAAAACAGATCCATAAAAGGGCAATTGATATAAATTCAACAATACCAACATTTACAATTTCTCCTCTAAAGAAAATAAAGCCACAGAGTAACAGATAATACTTGCACCACATATATTTGATAAAGGACTTGTAGCTAGAAAATATAAAAAACTCAAACCTAAAAATGAGGAGGAAAAACTGTTTTCATGGGTGAAAGACTTTAATGGCTTCTTCATCAGAGAAGAAACATGGACGACCAAAAGCTCACTAGGAGATGGTTAACATCATTAGTGAAATGCAAACTAAAAACAAAAGTATGCCTGGACATATCTGAGAGGAATGGCTGAAATTAACACACTGACAATACCAAGTGCTGGGCACGAACATGGACAAACAGGAACGCTATTCACTCCTGATGGGAGTATAAAGCAGTACCCTTCTCTGCAAAACACTTAAACGTACACCTATCATGAGCTTACTCACAAGTGTTCACCCAAGAGAAATCAAAGCTTTTCCATACAAAGCCTTCTATGTAAATGTTCATAACAGCCTAATTTTAAATACCCAGAAACTGGATCAAAAGGGAAATAGATAAATAAATGATAAAGAAAAGTGTACTTCTACTCAGCAACAGAAAGGGAGGAACCAAAGATACCTACAGCAACACTGGTGAAATCTGGAAATAGCTATGCTAACGAAGGGGCTGGACAAGAAAAGAGGAAAAACTGCACCGTGACTGGAACAGGAGTTCTAGGAAACGCAAACTAAGTAACAGTGGCAGAAAGTAGACTGCAGGCAGCTAGGGCATGGGAGGGAGGGGTAGGAATTAAGGATTACCAAGGAAAACAGGAAACTTTTTGGCAGTAACAGAAATGTCCATTATCCTCCTTGAGGTGCTAGATTCATGGAAATACATGTATGTGTGTATCTTTCAAAACTTATCGAATTGTATAGTTTAAATGTGTTAAATCCTTTGACCCTTAAGTTAAAAATGATACTTTCAAAAGGAGTGAATTTCCTAAGCTATATTCACGATGAAGTCAGAAAACATGAGTATTTCAGGCATTATGGCCTCCTTTGGGATTAATAACCACATTTTGTTATTATTATCCCCTTTCCTTCCCCCTTTCATTGCCTTTAAGGCTCTCTCACTTGGAAAAACTTCAAGTTCTTGAGTAACAGAGAACAAGTCAACAACAGGAGTAGTAAGCCTGACCCAGTCCCTGCTAACTTACTTGCACATGAGGTATGGATGCTATGTGGGCAGGATGAATAGCAGACATCTTACTACAGGGGCAATGAAGAGAATTTCAGCAATCATTAGGCAAAGCCTAAGGTTTAGGAACTGCAGCAAAAACTTAAAACAAATAAAATACACAACATAAAGTAAGCAGCTTCTTTGGATTTTTTTTTTTCTTCTAGAATTGTAACTGTCTCATGTTAATAAAGCAGAATAGTTCAAACCAAAGAGGATCAATGTGAAGTTTGGGGGGAAAGTTATACATGATAAAAGTATACAGATAGAAAGATTTGATGAAAACATTAGTTTTGGATTACCTATTTTATTTAGCATCATTTATACACTGATGTAGGATTTGCATATAGTAGGATTTGTAAACGTACATATGTACCTGCAAATGTATGATGCTCGTATAGTTTTTTTTTTAAGGTAATTTATTTTGAGAGAGAGTGCATGCACACACAAGCAGGAGTGAGAGAGGGAGAATCCCAAGCAGGCTTTGCTCTGTCAGGGCAGGACCTGACGTGGGGCTCGATCTCATGAACCATGAGAATATTATCTGAGCCAAAATCAAGCAGGGTGGTTAAACTATTGAGCCACCCAGGCACCCCATACAGTTTATAAAAGTAACACAATTAACAACAATGTAGTAATTTTAAGAAATGAATGAAGGCCATAAAAAATCGCAATCATGAAAAGCACTCAGCTGTTTCCTAAAGTTAGAAATAATACAAGAGACAACCAACCGTGAATAGCAGATGATGGAAAAGCGAAAGATGTAAGTTTATGGGCTTGAGAGGTTATAGAGCATGTTAGATTAAAAGGAGAGAACATGTATCTGTGGGTGACATAAGACATGTCAATACTGTTAGCAACCTCTTACACTTAAGCATTACTTAAAGACTTCTCTGTACAATGTAAATTTTATATCTAGTAATACAAACCAATCAATAAATTTCTGATAAAATCCTTTGTCCAAAAAACTGTGCTAAGGGGTACTGGAAAGGGCCAAAACAATTTAAAATCTCATGATCTAACTGAAGAAAGATATAACCACTTTACACAAGTTAAAAAAAAAATTGTTTTTTAGATCCTAAAGAACACAAAATGTAAATGCTTTCTCACCCTATCAAACCCAAGTGTTACAGCAAGTAATGTATAATGCCTGGTAATTACATTAATAATGCCCCAATATTAAATTAATATATAATATAACCTATTAAAACACAAACACTGAAAAGGCCAAAATACTGCTGTAATAAATATCACTAAAATAAACAAAATAATTTAAAATAATTTCTACTTCAACACAATTGGGCAGTAATACACTGAAAGACCTAAGGAAATTTTCAGAAGTTTCCAACTACATATACAATCACCATGATTGAAGAAATTTCCAAAAAGGTAAAGTGAAGACCTCCAAATATCCTCTCCATGAAAGCAATGGGGATATGGGCAAAACCAACTTTTTAAAGAATGCTGGTAGTTAATCTAAGACTAAAACACACTGAGGAATGTAAATTCATGAAAATGGCTGGATATTGGCAACGACAATGAGTTTTGTGGTGCTTTGACTGTTCCCAATCCTTTGTCCATCTCTCTAGAGTCCTGAGACCCTTGAAAACCAACCAGATCGCAACTATGGTGGCTATGAAAAACATCCAACAGCCTAGCAGCCATGAGAGGAGTGAACAGGTTTAGAACTCACCAAAAGCCTATCAGAGATGTTCCACTAACTGATAAGACCCCTTCTCAGGGCTTGTCTTTATTTGACCTGGCTCATAACCCATTCTTTGTGAGGAATCCCTATCACCTGAGCAAACTTCAGGGTGGGGGGTTGGGAGGGGAGGACAGTACCAACTGTTTTGAGAACACAGCTGCTTGAGAGTGCTAGCAGTTGAGGCTAACAAGATGTTAACTGATGAAGCTTCTATTAAAAGGAAAAATTTGAGGATGAGATATACATCAGGAACTTTAAAAAGCTCCTACACATTCCTCACATCTAAAAGGCCATACACAGGGGCGCCTGGGTGGCTCAGTCGGTTAAGCGTCCGACTTCAGCTCAGGTCATGATCTCGCAGTTCATAAGTTCAAGCTCCTCCCATGTTGGGCTCTGTTTTGAGAGCTCAGAGCCTGGATCCTGCTTGGCATTCTGTGTCTCCCTCTCTCTCTCTCCCCACCTGCCCCCCCACTCATGCTCGCACACTCTCTCTCTTTCTCTTTCTCTCTCTCAAAAATAAACACATTTAAAAAAAATTTTTTTTTAAATAAAAGACGGGGCTTGTGTCAATGCCAGGGAAAGACCTGAGACCTGTGATTATACTGTATTTCATCTCTGGGTAATATGAAACCTTTGTATAAGCAGAAAGTGTAAGTAAAGTAAGAGCTAATAACTGCTTGCTGGTGCATTGAAAACCTTCCATAATGGAACAGGGGTCCTTAAAATATGCTGGGAGACTTACTGATAAAAGGCATTTAAGCAAACCTCTGTCTAACCATTAAGTTACTCAGCAAGCAGTCAGTTCAGTGGCCATATATAAAAAAGAATACTACATTAAAAATTCATTTAACAAAGTCACTTACAATCAGCAACAACAATAATAAACAACAACAAGTCAAACCCTGAGGGTGGGGGGTGGGGGATCTGATTTCCAGAGTGGTCACACTAAATTATTTAAGATGTCTAGTTACTGGGGCGCCTAGGTAGCTTGGTTGGTTAAGCGTCCAACTCTTGATTGCAGCTCAGGTCATGATATCATGTTTTGTGGGTTCGAGCCCCATGTCCACTGACAGCAGGGAGCCTGCTTGGGATTCTCTCTCCCTCTTTCTCTACTCCACCCTCATTCATCAGCACATGTGTGCACTCTCTCTCTCTCTCAAAATAAACATTTAAAAATTAAAAAAAAAAAGATGTCTAATTACCAACAAACATGTACACAAAAATTGAGACATGCAAAGTAACATAAAAATATTATCTATATAAAGGGGAAAAAACAGTAAAAAAATAAATACTGCTGACAAATCACAGACAATGGAGTTTCTAGACAAAGAGTAAATCAACTAGTATAAAAATATACAAAGAAAAAAGTGAAATATATGCACAAACTAAACAGAAGAGGATGATGACTCACCAAACAGATAATATCAAAAAAGAATTACTAAATATATACATAGTATACGTGTGTGTGTGTGCGTGTGTGTGTGTGTGTGTGTGTGCGCGCGCGCGTGCATGAGTAAATTTTGGAGTTAAAAAGTAAAGTAACTGAAGGAAAAATCACTACAGGGGCTCAACAGCAGATTTGAACTGGCAGAAGAAAACAATCAATGAACACAGGGAAAAGTGGACACAGGGAAAAATGAAAAAAAGGAGGAGCAGAAGAAGAAGAAAGAAGAGGGCAAAAGAGACTGGGAAGGGAAAGGAAAAGCTTCCAAGAACCACAGGACACTATCAACTGTACCAAAACAGTCATGGTGGGATTGCTAAAAGAAACAAGAAAGGAGCAGGGAAAAATTCAAGAATAATGGCTAACACCTTTACAAATTTGATGAAAACTCAGTCTTCACATCCAAGAACCTCAACAAATAAATACCAAGTAGGATAAATTGAAAGAGATCCACAGCTAGATTACAACAGTCAAACTGTCAAAAGCCAAACACAAGGAGAGAATCCAGAAAACAGTAACAGAAAGGCTATTCTTCCATTTCAAGGTAAGATAGCTAGCAGACTTCACATTGGAAACTATGTAATCCACAAGACAGTGGAATAACATTCAAAATACGGGAAAAAAAACTAATGTCAACAAAGAATTCTGTATCAGAGAAACATAAACAAAGAAGAAGAAAACATAAAAGACGTATCCAATTAACAAAAGCAAAAGAAATCATTAGCAGAACTGTACCACAACAAATTCTAAAGGTACTCCTCCTTCAGGATAAAATTGAAGAGAGAAATGCAATTCCATATGAAGAAATGGAGAGCACCAGTAAAGCTAACTACTCAGATAAATAATGGACAGTATAAGTATATCCTTTGAAATTCATTTTTTCTCTTCAATGAATATAGCAATAATTATATAGCTGCATTTATTTATCAACACACAAGTATAAAAATGCAATTTGTATGAAAATAACACAAAACAAAGTAAGAAGAAGAAAATTAAGCTATACAGAAGCAAAGCATTGGTACAGTATTTAAGTTTGTATTCATCAAAACAAGAATGTTATAAGTTGAAATATTAATTGTCATCCCCAGGGTAATAATTACATATATGATATATAAACTACATAATCAGGAAGTAACGTAATTATAAAATAATATATTACTATAATCATAATTAACATATTTATTAACTAATATAATCATAATGGACATGTATGTGTGTAAACATACATATGCGTTACATGTATGAATCAAAAAAGGAATTTTAAAAGGTAAACAAGAAAACACCTAACACACAAAATAAAGCAATAATGGTGAAAGAGAGGAACAAAAATGACACAAGGACATGTAGAATCAAAGAGCGAACGGCATATTTAAGTAAGTCCTATCCTATCAGTAATCACATTTTATGTAAGTGGGCATGTTCCAATCAAAAGGCGGAGACTGACAAAATGCATTTTCAAAACGTGATCCAGCTATATGCTCTCAAAACAGATAGACATTATGTTTAAAGAGTCAAAAGAATTGAAAGCAGAATAGAAAAAGATACAGGATATGATCATTAACCTAAAGAGGTTGCAATGGCTATACTACTAATCAAACAAAACGGAGTTTAAGACAAAGATTGTTACTGGAGATCAAAAGAGGACATTTTATTCTAAAAAGGTCAAATCATCAGTAAGACAGGAGAATTATAAACACATATGGCCCTGACAAGACAGCCTCGAACTACATCAACTGAAAACTGACAGAATTGAAGGAGAAAAAGAAAAATTCAAAAATATGAGTTGAGGACATTAAATCCCATTTTCAATAATGAAAACAACCAGGTAGAGGATAAAAAAGGGAAAGGTAAATTTTGAATAAAAATATATATTAACTACAACAAACAAATGTCTGTAGACCATGTCACATAAAAACAATCTCAAGAGTGGCCACATGTTAAGACATAAAACAAGTCTCCAGAAATTTGCCAGGAGTGGAATCAGGGACAGAATACTTTCATTTCCTTTAACCATATTAAATAAAATTAGAAATCTATAAAAAGGAAGTTTTGGAAATTAACAAATATGTGGAAATCACATAACACAGTGTTAATCAAATAAAGGGTCCTTAGAATAAATAACAAAATAAACTTTGAAATACTTTGAGATGAATGGGAAAAAAAAGAACACACCAAAAATTATGGAAAGCAGCTAAAGCAGTAGGGAGAGAAAACTTAATAGCTGTAAACATCTATATTTAAAAAGAAGAAATTCTCACATCAAAAACCTAAATATCTATGTTAAGCAACTAAAAGAAAGAAAAGCAAACAAAACACAATACAAGCAGATGGAAGAAAATAAAAACTAGAGCATGAGTAATGAAATAGAAAAATAGCCAAAATCCACAAAATCAAAGTTACTTCTTTGAGAAGATCATCAAAACTGACCAACTGTTAGTTCCAACAATCAAGGGGAAAAATGAGACTCAAGTGACTAGATTAGGAAAGAAAAGGGGGACATTACTACTGTTCTTACAGAATAAAGGGAACTAAAAAAGAAATAGTATGAACGGTGTGCCATCAAATTAGACATACTAAATGAGAAGGACACGTGCCTAGAAAGAACAAACAAGTGTCACTGGCTGAAGAAGAAATTAAATCATCTGAATAGAGCCATGACAAGTAAAGAGACTGATTACTTATCAGAATATTGTGAACAAGGGAAGCTTAGGTTTAGGTGGCTTCACCAGTGAATTCCACCAAACATTTAAAAAAGTAAAACCAGTCCTTCACAACTCCCCTGAAAAATACAAAAGTTTATTCAAACACTTCCCAACAGAATCTATGAAGCCAGCATTAGTCTGACACAAAAACAAGATGAAGACATAATCCCTTAGGAACGTGGAAGCATTATTCTCAACAAAATACTAACAAACTGAAAACCAGAACCATGTGGGAAGAATTACGTACATTTACCAAAGGGGATTCATCTAAGAAGGCAAGTTTGGGGAAACATACAGAAATCAATTGAATATAATATATTCCATTAACAGAAAAGGATCTGTTCCAGATACAAGAGAATGGTCAGAGACGATAGAGACACGCCAAAAGAATACAGAAGACAACACACGGTCTTCCTGTTGACCGGTATGGGGTGATGTGAGCACCATATTGATTATGGAAGTGATTTCTAATAAATAAAAAATGAATCCATGCGTGTACATTGACACAAACACAAACAAAGCAAACATAAATTGAAAAATTTCTTCCAACAAATGTAGGAGCAATAGACATGTTACAAAATAACATCAATGTATTCTTCAAAGTTTAAACTGTTGCCTTTCCTCAATCAATAAGCATAGAGTTGATGATATATTAACAGTATCTCATCTTACTTGATGAATTTTAGCCTTTGTTTAGCTTTAGAAAATTGCAAAAGAGTTGACAGAATTTCACCCGCATCTAATTCGTACAGATGGCAATATCTTATATCTCCAGTTTCTTATTCTTATACTAATTTGATTTCCTACCAGTACAGTATTAAAGGAAAAATAATGGTTTTTATCATTTGGACATTAACTCCCCCAAAAGATATAAAGACTGGGGCTTACTGTGATTGACATTTTTTTTTACATATATTTATTTATTTTTGAGAGACAGAGAGAGAACATGAGCGGGGAAGGGGCAGAAGAAAAAGAGAGAGAGAGAGAGAGAGAGAGAGAGAGAGAGAGAGAGAGAGAGAGAGAGGAGAGGCGGAATCCAAAGCAGACTCCAGGCTCTGAGCTGTCAGCGCAGAGCCCAACTTGGGGCTCGAACTCACAAGCCGTGAGATCATGACCTGAGCGGAAGTCGGACGCCCACCTGACTGAGCCACCGGGCGCCCCTGCTCTGATGGACTTTCAAGCACAATGTGCTCACATGCCCGTGGACCCGCCTATGATTAAAGCAGCGCCATGCTTCACCGTTAAGCAAAATGAACCCTGCAGCAATGGTCCTGCAATGCGCAGGATTAGCCCCTCAAACAACACGTCTGCAAAACCGTCCGCACGAGTCAGCTTAATTCCTTCTACCTCTTTCTCTGCAGTCGGACACTGTTGTTGGCGGGTGACAGGGTCAGGAGGAAGTCCAAGAGGAAAGCACCACAGTTAGCTTTTATGATCATTTACAAAGTAAACAGCCCCTGATACTAACACCGCAGCCCTGGAGCAGAGACAGCACTGTTTATTAAAAAATTCAAGCAGATTCCTGGAATAGCACAGGCCATACTCAACAAGGGTTGCTAAAGTAGTGCTTTCTGTAGTAAAAAAAAAAAAAAAAAAAAAAAAGGAGAGTGGGAGGTGAAGGAAGGTAAGACAAAATAAGGTAAACTGAGGTAAGGTACGGCCAAGCAGACGTGAGAGGCAGGCGAGACCCGCGTACCCAGGGCTCGGATATCCGTGTGGCGATGGATAATATTCCGCAAAGCAAAAGTGACTGAGATGGAAGCTATTTTGCATGGTACAGTGGCGATGGCTAACAAATGAGAGTTTTGTGGGCTGCGCGTCGGTCCCCTGCCTCATCTGCCACCCCTAATGACAGCAGCCACCTGCTGTTTTATTGTCACAGCTGGAGCCAGTTCACACTCCTTGGTGCTGAGCTCTGCCCATGAGCACCAAGCTCTCTCCTCGCCTCATTACTTTGATGAACTTTTTATGGTCAGCACCCATGAAGACCTCATCTAGGACTACGCGACACAGGCCGGCTTCGGGGAGCACTTCCAGCTACACGAGGTGATGACACACAGTGACACGGGGGCTGCCTGGTCTGCGGCTAGTGCTGAAGTGACTGTACCACACTTTGACGCTATAGGGCCCACAACAGGTAAAAATGCCAGGAAATGCTCCTGCTTAGTAATGTTCTTCACCCCTCACCGCAATGTAAAGATCGTAAGATGCTGCCATAATGAAGGTTTTTAATGGTACATGTTATTATAGAAAGCCTAATGTACTGTTTATGATTACTGCCATAAAATTAAAATTCTTTTCATTTTCTATAGATTGAAAGCCATAGGAACAATTTTTTTTTTTTTTTTTGGCTTTTGCTTTTAAAGTAAAAAGGGACAAAAACTGAAGTGGAATCAACATGGTCTTTATATCAATAAACCATTTTAAATAAAAACTACATAGACTGTTTTTTAATAAAACGCAACAGTGATACAGCAGGTGATTTTAGGCTAAATCTGCCACATGTAATTTTCATGGTAAAAAGGCTACATTCAACTCATGATGTCTTAGATATCAAAAGACTTTACAAGCTTTTACTGATAAGTGCTGGTCAAACCTATACAGAAATCATCAAAGAGTTAACTATTTGTAGAGGGGAGAACTCTGAGATAATTTTAAAATTTAGTAACATTTAAAAAACTGACCAGCTGTCAAAACTTGCTGTGTGAAAATAACTGATCATCTCTATAATTTATAAATACTAACTTACGTCTGATAATAAGTTTAACCTGGAAAAAAAAAAACTCTTTACAGCATTTAAATATTTCAACATAATCCCACTTATATACACACTAGTAATATTTTTTAAATGTTCAGATGCCACCAAGTAGTATTTAATTTTCTAATGCCTAAAAACCATAATAGGCAAGATTTTCCTCAGTGGCATTCCAGCTGACAAATTTGACAAATTCTGCAATGTTAGGAGCCATTAAATATTACTTAAACTTATTTTAAAATTCTACCTACAAATATATATGTGTCTATGAATACAGGAAGCAATTTCTTTTAGGTTACTTTTTCCTCAAAGCAGATTATGTTTTCTGCTTTTCTCAGTTCCACTATGAAGTTTCCATTCATTGTTAGTATTCAAAATACTGGTATTTTAGTTCAAAGACATGATAACGTGGCCTTAATGCTCCCAAGCATGCACATTGTTCTCAACTTTCAGTTGCCAAGTAAGTACTAAACTTGGTGCTTGGATGTGCTCTGTATTTCCAAACAATAACAAAGGTGCTGATTTTCTACCATGTAAGTCAATAAGCTGAAAGTTTTTACATAGAAAGCTTTCTTAGAAACATTTTTGAACAGCTTACCTAAATACATAAAATTTTTAGAAGTTATTAATAAAAAAGGACATGTCATTAATTGACAAATTTGGTGAAAACTAGTCTCCATATCATTTCACTTTTAAGTCAACCAGGTAATATTTTTTTAAATAAGGATAATTAAAAGATTAACATGAGAAGAGATGCTCTTGTATATCTGCATTTTAAGTGCATTTACGACTGGTTAGGAGTAGGAGGACATATACACACTCATGCAGGTTTATTTTTTTTTTTTAATGTTTTTATTTTTGAGAAAGAGTGTGAGAGGGGGGAGAGCAGAGACAGCTGGAGACCCAGAATCCGAAGCAGGCTCCAGGCTCCGAGCTGTCAGCACAGAGCCCGGCGCGGGGCTCGAACTTGTAAACCGTGAGGTCGTGACCTGAGCCGAAGTCGGATGCTTAACCCACTGAGCCACCCAGGAGCCCCTCATGCAGGTTTATAAGGCAGAAGCACTCATTTTTATTCTATGAAACACAGACACTTACTTCTTTTCAGCAATCTAATAATGTCAAACGTACAGTCTGTGGAACCTAACTTTAAAAATAAAACAGTAAAAACGCTCAGTGGCTGTACTTAATGACGTTTAACTTATCAATCAAGTAACCATGAAAAAATAATTTACCCAATTCCACACACTGTCCTTTTTTCAGGCCAAATATCCTTCAAAGTGTGAACTGATTCTGTATAAAGAATATGATGAAACTCCCTTCAGTAAACGAATGGATGCTAGGTGCCTTTAATGAAATCATGGCGGTGGCTTCTGTTTCAGTGGATGAGTGGTTAATTGCTAATTCTATGTCTCATTATGCAAGAAGAAGTAAAAGAAGAATCGACTGTATTACTAAATGTATAAAAAAAACCTAGAAATGGATGTGAGCAAGAAACGGGTTATATATTTCAGTTGCAGTGACACCCCAACAGATGAACACACACAGCAAACCTGGGCTGCTTGTACAAGCACAGAGTGAGCACAAATCCAGACCTCTACAAAACAGGATCCTGAGCAGGGACAGACCGACGCAGGGTGGTGATCATCTCAAGGGACAGAACCACAAGGGACAGACTAGTTTCCTGAACCAGACAAAACTGACGCCTGTCTACCATAAGTGCTTCCTTATACAGAATTTATATTCCTCAATACTGCCAGTGTTTGGTTTTTTTCCCAAAGGAACCGATGGACAAAGTGTGTTGAAGTAACTAATACAAAAGATGCACGTGCGTTCTACTACTGAAAACAGGTGAGCACATGAACACAGTTTTAAGCAAAGCAGGAAGTCTGTGACCCACAATATCAAATAATTGTGATTGCAAAGAATACCAGAATAGAAGAGATGAAGAACTCTCACATATTAATAGCATCTAAATCTTGTAGTTTTTCCTATATACTTTATTACATCTGATGTCGACAATTATCCTGTGAGACCAACAGTAATTTTTTACTGGCTAATGAAGAAATCAGCAATTTTCATTTCCTTCTGTCCAAATCTAGACAAATTTCCATCTAGTGGTTTACTTTCCATAGCACACCATTAAAATAACTTACAAAAATATCCAAAAAGACACACTCATATAATGCTAGGAGAGTGTTTTCATTCATTTCCTAGGTGTACATTTGTGATTCTCCAACAGTGTTATAGACCGAATGTTTGTGTCCCCCATGATTCCATGGAAACCTAACCCTCACGGGATTGGCATTTGCAGTGGCTGGGAGGTGATTAGGTCACAAGGCTGTAGCCCTCGTGATGGGATTAGTGCCCCTATAAAAAATAACCCACCCCATAGAGCTGCCTCGCCCCTTAGGTCATGTGGGGACACAGGAAGTAAACAGCCATCTCTGAACCAGAGACTGGGCTTTCACCAGACTCCAAATCTGCAGGGGCGTGAACCGTGGGCTTCGAGCCTTTTGAACTGGGACAGATGAGTGTCTGCTGTTCATAAGCTGTCCAGCCCGTGACATTGTTAGAGCAGCCAGAACACAGTAGGGCAACAAAGTAACCAACTGTGTTGCCTTTTTAAAGCAGATTTTAAGGAATTTTTCCCTTCCAAAATATTTTATATATAGACCAAAGAACATATGTAATGTCAAGGTAAGAATGGAGGGTAATATAAAGCTATCTGTATGGTTTTCCCTAATCTCATCTTATTATATTTTATAATGTAATTATAAAATAATATTTTCTTATTATATTTTATAATGTAATAAAATAATAAACACTACATTGCTTAATTTGGCTTAGTTTTCAACTTTTCAAAAATGGGATCATATAGTGGTAATAAATGGACATTTGGGTTGTTTCTAATTTTTCCTGATTCCTGGACACAAATTTTGTTTTTTAAATAGTTTCTACTTCAGCAAAAACTTCTTTGTTAAATCTATCAACTTCCAAGTGCTTTGGTTGTGTCCATATTCTCGTTTTCTCTTCTATAAAAATCTGTAAGTCTAAAATTAAGAACAGTAGGGGCACCCGGGTGACTCAGTTGATTAAGCATCCGACTCTTGATTTCGGCTGAGGTTATGATCTCACAGTTGATGAGTTCGAGCCCTGCATGGGGATCCATGCTGATAGCCCAGAGCCTGCTTGGGATTCTCTCTCCCCCTCTCTCTCTGCCCCTCCCGTGTCCGTTCTCTAAATAAATAAATAAATAAATAAATAAATAAACAAACAAACAAACAAAAAATAAATAAAAATAAGAACAGTAAACGTGTTTCCATTTTTCAAAAATTATATACATTCACAAACATGGGCAACAAATCTACAACTAGTCAAACTTATTTGAAGTATTACTAAATAATATTATCTAAAAAGTCATTTGAACCTTTCGGGAGACATGATTTCCCAGATGGTACTAAACGTACAGTGAGGCATGACTACCACAGTCCACACAGTAGTGTGTGGTCCAACCGAACATTGATCTCCATGTTTGGGAGAGCTGAACTTGGCCACGTCCCTGCTGGGCCGTAAACAGCAGCCCGCCACAGCACAGCTACGGCACAGAAAGGAAGCTGACCAAGGGCTAGAAGGCAGGAAGAGCAGATGATATTTTCCCAGGAAACGTTAGATAACAGCAATTCAAGTAGTAATTTACATTAAAACACCAGCAACACAGAAGTAAAAAATCAATTATACATCATGTCTTTTCCTCAAAATTCTACTTGAGTCCAAATTCCAAAATTAAAACGGGAGTACTCTTCAAGGAAGAAATCCTGCCAGTCCTTTATGACTCCCACGTCTTCTTTCCAAAGGAGAAACCTAGCATTTAAACTTCCAATACCATAACCTTAACATAATACTAATAATGCAATTATATGGTGGCATTTGTAGATACGATATGAGGTACAGTATGACCTAACTAGTTACCTATTACAACAGTGGGGATTCAGAATACAACTTTCGTTTCCATTTTTAGATTAAAAATAGTGGATACAAAGTAAAACCAGAATTCCCTCAAAAGAGAAAATATAACCCTAGGATTTATTGGGTACTCTGTGATAGGAATATCAACATTTTCCAATCAATCAAGAAGTAAAAAGCACAGCAATAACTTGAATGTACATTCTTAAATTAGGAAAAATCATACTCCCATAAATCCACTGAGACAGACTTCAATACTTCTACAAATAGTCATAATAATTCCTATTGCTATATTTCTATGAAAGAAATATTATAGTTATTTTCTTTTGTGCAATGTAGTCATAAAAATGTTTGTATACACATTGATATGTTTTAAAATTATAAATAAACATAGCTAGCTTTAGCAAAAGAAACACCGTGCCAAACACAAAGCTATATTCTCGTGATAGACTGATTTAGTTAGAAAGACCTTGATTTAAACCTATTATTCAGACAAAAAAAAAAAAAAAAAAAAAGAAAGACAGGCTATAAATCTTCAATAAAGGATATATCACTATACCATGTTTTAGTTAAAGGGAACTAAAGAGAAACACTTGAGAATAATTTGGGGAAAAAATGACTGTCTTTAATTGCATGTCACTTATAAATGTAGACAAAATAATTTAATAAATATATAAATTTAATAAATATAAATATATATATGAAAAAATTCACCCTTGGGGTACCTGGGTGGCTCAGTCAGTTAGGCACCCAACTTCAGCTCAGGTCATGATCTCATGGTTCCTGAATCTGAGCCCTAAATCAGGCTCTGCATGGACAGTGTGGAGCCTGCTTGGGATTCCTTCTCTCCTCTCTCTGCCCGTCTCTCTCTCTCTCTCTCAAAAATAGACACTTAAAAGGGGCGCCTGGGTGGCTCAGTCGGTTGAGCATCCGACTTCGGCTCAGGTCATGATCTCGCGGTCCGTGAGTTCGAGCCCCGCACTGGGCTCTGTGCTGACAGCTCAGAGCCTGGAGCCTGTTTCAGATTCTGTGTCTCCCTCTCTCTGCCCCTCCCATGCTCATGCTCTGTCTCTCTCTCTCTCTGTCAAAAATAAACATTCAAAAAAAAATGTTTTGTTAAATAGATACTTAAAAAAAATTC
The DNA here is from genome assembly GCF_018350155.1 of Leopardus geoffroyi. NCBI lineage: Eukaryota > Metazoa > Chordata > Mammalia > Carnivora > Felidae > Leopardus > Leopardus geoffroyi. Next base: position 31,045 of record NW_025543563.1, read on the forward strand.
ACCCTGATTATTGCTGTGCAGTAAGACTACGACAGAACTTTTGCTGAAGATTTTCTTTAATTTCCAAATAGTCTCTAATTGATGTCCTCAATGCAATAATCTGAAATCTAAGATTATATTAATAAATACAGGTAAGTACATTTTTCTTGGTATCTCCTCAAACATTCTCATGCTATTTAAACAGAAGATCATCCACACGAGTGCATTCTGAGTGACAAAATTCATCCCACCGACTATGGAGGTGGAGACCTAGCAAGTCCACAGAAATCTTGGACCACCACAAAGCAAAGCTGGTACTGGGCCATGGGTCGGTCGGGTCAAAGGTCGTGAGCCACTTTCAGGTTCACACTTAGCATGTGCTAAGTCAAGACCCTAGCCTTGGAAATACAAAGATGAATGAAAATAACCAAAACACTGGGAAGGCTTACAGCTTCATGAGGGGAGTCAGCACATAACAACTGGGGGGATCACTCCCCTAAGTAGGTGACAGACCGAGGGAAGATTGTTAGAGGAATACTGAGTTCATTAAGACATTCTCAGTGTTCATGTACTGCGTTTCCAGCCAGAGGTTAAACACTAAACTCAGTACTATAAAATAACTGAAGAGCCAGAGGTGGAATCAGCTCATCCAAGTGCCCCTGACGACAGTAAATGCCCGCTACAGTGCATTATAATAATTTAGTGTATTTACTTGATTCTGATTGTGGGTATTGATTTTGAGATACACAATTGATTTACTAACACCTTTTCCAAAGGTGAAAAAACATCAAATTAATGCTCCAATGAACTCTATAAACACATTGCAATTTCAAAATGTTAAAATATGAAAAAACATATTTGTCATAAGCAGGAATCAAGTAATAAATCATAATATACCTATTCTTTTAGAGGCAATAAACACACAATAACACACAATATATAAATATCTAAATAAACAAAACGTCCCAGGTAAAGGCAGAAGTAGTATAGTAAAATTTCTTTCACATTTTACATTGCTACAGGTTTTTGCCATTAAAAAATACCTGTATGAATACCAATTAGGCAACTTCACAGATCTTAAAACAGTGACAACTCATTAGGATTTTATCACTACCCATCCTTAAAGGGAATATTATATACTTCAAATAAACCTTATGATGGTCCTTATCTTATTTAGTAATTTAAAAACTCAGAGAGAATCTCCTATTTTATAAATATGAAAGCTTCGTAGTATCATATTGTCTTACAGTTAACTAAAGCTGAACCAAAACATTAAACAAGAATTGCGGTATCCTGTACGTACACACACACACACACACACACACACACACACACACAGATCTGATATGACAGCATAAATCCTGACCAACACATTCGTGTTCCTTCTGAGTATCAAAGAGAAAAACAAATTGTGTTCCCATTTTATAGTAGTTATTCTATCTGGTGATATCACGGCCACAGCTCCACAACCAAGTAAGAATGATTTTTAACTACATTTTCACTTGTATGTACACACACACAGACGAACATACTTGAAGCCTGACTCCCTCTCTGCAGCTGCAATCTAATTTCCGCCGCCTGCTATGTACCTGCACCTGAATACTCGGTCACTATAAATTCAGCACAAATAAAGCTGAACATGTCCTCTTGTCTCCCACACTGCAATCCCTAAGCCCTGGAACTTGCCCCGTCTCCAGTGTTCTCTCTCTTGGCTAAAGAAACACCATTTTGTAGCCAAGCATCCAGATCACAAATCTGAAGTCAACTATCGCTGTGCCAACTCACACCCACGCTGTCACTTACCAAGGCCCAGCTGTGCGCCTCCTGGGTGTACCTCCTCCGCCATCAGTCTTTGTTTCCTTACTTAATGGCTTCCTCATCCATTTGCTGAACAAATTAAACTAAGGATCCTAACCGGCCTCGATGCCTATAATTATTCTAAATTCAGTGTCCTGAAGACATACTATGTACGGGATAACAACATTATATTTTATCCAAACCACAGCACTTATGAGACAGAAAGAGGGGACACCAGACAAGACGCTAAGACATCAGAGACGAAGCTTCTCTGTTGCTTCAGTAGAAAAACTGGCGAGAATAGACACCATGAGCTATGTTCTACAAATGAGGACGAAACAAAAGAAAACATCTGAACACCCTATCGCTCCTCCTAAAATAATATAAAAGAGTCCACCAAAATAATGGTTATTTTCATTTCTGACTTCTGACTTTAAACAAAACAGCACACAAAGAGTACAACTGAGTACTACGTCAACAGGTATTCAAAACAGAACAAAGCATGAATCAGGACATCTCTGAAAAATGTTGGGTTGAACAAAATAAAACTGTGTTTTTTTTATAGGAAAAATGCAGTCAAAGTCAGCAATTTCATGTATCTCAACCTAATTAAGGTACTGGTCTCCTCTCTCTTTAAATTGTTTTTCATTGTCTATTTAGGAAGGACAAGTACTTCACAGCTCGATCAGACTGCTAATTTCTTAGCAGAGTTCTGTTTTTGCACTTAAAATATGTCCTCCTAAATATTACAGTAAGGGGAAAGATAGGATTGCCTTACCCAATAGTATCTGGGTATTTTTTGTAAAAAAAAAAAAAAAAAGTTTTCTGTGAATATTCTCATTTCTCTTGAACTATCTTAAAAATAAATAAAGTCTTCCAACTTTCTTTTCCACTAAAATAAAAAAGCAAGGCTTTGATTACCATCCACAACTAATGAGCTAAAGAGAGGAATATAGAGAGAACTGTCCCACGATGTAATGGACATTTAAAAAGCACTTCAGGAATTCTTTTAATTGTCATGTCAGCTTTCCCATCAGGTGTGGAATTCCAGAGGAGAACTACACTGCTCTTGCGTCGTAAACTTTTCCTCATTCCAGGTTTTCACTCCTAATTCTAGAGTTGGAAAGAACTGTGCGATCCAGCTGGGTGGTTTATTCAGACAGCACTTTCCATGTGTTTATAGCCTCCATCAAGGGTATTAGAGAGGCTGTTTTCACGCCGGTGGCTGGCACTGTCCACTGTTATATAGACCTAGGTGTGTAAATTTGACAACCAAGAGCAATTGCTAGATGGGGCGCCTGCGTGGCTTGTCGGTGAAGCGGCCGACTCTTGATATCTACTCAGGTCATGATCTCACGGTTTGTGGGTTTGAGCCCCACATCGGGCTCTGTATTGGTGGCACAGAGCCTGCTTGGGATTCTCTGTCCCTCCCCCACATGCACACACTGTCTCTCAAAAATAATAAACATTTTTTAAAAAAAGAGAAAGAGCAATTACTAGCATTTGAAATGTACAGATCAAGTATGCCTAGGTGGCTCAGTCGGTAGAGCATCCAACTGTTGAAGTCAGGTCAGGTCATGATGCCACGGTTGTGGGATCAAGCTCTGTGTTGGGCTCCCACCTGCGCATGGAGCCTGCTTAAGAAATTCCCTTTCTCTCTCTCTCTTTCTCTCTCTCTCTCTCTCTGCCCCTCTATTCCCACTCACACTCTCTAAAAAAAAAGAAAGACAGAAATGACAGAAAGAAAGAAAGAAAGAAAGAAAGAAAGAAAGAAAGAAAGAAAGAAAAAGAAAAAGAAAGATCAGACATAGAAAAGATATAGAATCTATTGTGGATAAAAATCAGGTATATATTATTGAATTCAAAGATAAAGTCAATGTCAGAGAAAATCTCAAGTCCAAGAACCAATCCTCCAACTCTGGGGTCCCAATAATGTGACTTCACACTGTGTTTAGATTTGACCAAATGATTTTTAAAAATTTATTAAAAGATGAATAAATCAGGGTACTGTCATATTGGATAAATACCATAAAAAAAACACTAAATAAACCAGACTGCTTATATTTGACTGATTAGCATGCTCTAATTATGGGAAGTCAAATTATAATTACAAGGCTGATTCATGAGGATACAGAGTAAAGAGCCACTTTCCTTATTACGGTAATAAAGATACCCAACATGATGGTCCTCATCGCTACAGTGTCCTATTTCAATGCTTTAAAAACTCTTGGCTTTGTGTTTACCTGGTTTGGGATTTGATGTAGACTACCGTCCTTTTACCAATATGACTCTTACTCAGAGAGGTTATAGTATAAATGACTTAGATTACAGCTACCTTTCATTACATCCTGGTCCTAAACAGTCACTTTAATTAAATTCTAAGGCTGTCTGATGCTAATTTAGAGGTAATTATGTAACTATCCAAATCATGTGCATGCATGTGTACATTAACATGCATCGTGTACACCTGAATATACACATTTATACATACCTGTACACTTTACCTATACACATGCACAGATATACATTTACACACATGTATGTGTATACGAGTGCATATAAAACTTTCCAGATATGATTGCAGGAAAGGTCTTAATGATTTATCCCACCTACACTTTTCTCAATGGATTTACTGCCTAACATCTTAGACATTACCCACTGACTCTCCTAACCCACCTCATGTAAAACAGCCACTCCTTTTTACATCACGTGACCAGTGATGAGCTCAACCTTCCTATGATGAAGCTGCTTGTCATCTGTTAGTGAGAAAAGACACCGGTTATCTGCCAACTTTCCCAGGAAAATGAGTGACAGTGATAGACGGGTACAGAGCTAATCCACAAGCCCCAGCAATAATCACCTTTGTACAATGGAAGAAAAGCCAAAAGAGAATTCACTGGGTTACAACTTCAGCATTGATACCAGGGAGGGGAGACCAGACTACTAGGGGAAGCCCCTGAGTCTGCTCTAGTAACCATTCACCTCCCAACAGGGAGATCTAAAGCTTTGTCTGGGTTGAAGATTCGGGGACCAGAAGAAGAGGCAAGATATCAACACAAAAGGAGTACCTGAATCAATTTCCCAAAAGCCCTTCTGGACAATGCTATCGCTTAGCCCTGAACTCCACAGTGCAGTTGGACACAGGCAGTAATGGAGCTGTCCTCGATCCAAATGCTACGATCCCCTGTGCATGTCAGACAGAAGAGCCTACACAGCACCTTAGTTCTTTGGACTGAACCTATAAGGGAGAAATGATTGGTGGGCAAGACCTAAAGGAGGTATCCATACACATTGTAGAGGGCAGAGGGGCCACCACCAAAGACAGCAGGTCCTAATCCCTGAAACCTGAAAATGTTACCCAATATGAAAGGGGCGGGGGTTGGGGAGTTGCAGATGCTATTAGATTAGGGTCTAGGTTGGGAAGATTCACTTGGGTTATCAGACAGAGCCCTAAGAGCAATCACAAGTGTCCTTGTATAAGAGGCAAAGAGAGATGTGACAGGCAAGAGGAGACAGCAGGAACCAGGGAGGTGGGGACTGGCATAAGGTCCCCACAGCTGAACCGTGCCAGCCACAGAGGGAGTGTGGCTCTGCCCACATCCTGATTTTCGCCCAGTGATGCCAATGTCTGACGTTCAGCCTCCAAAACTGAGAGAAAATACACTTCTGTTGTTTCAAGCCGCCAAGTATCTGGTAGTTTGGTACAGTATCCACAGGAAGCCGAGAGAGATTCGTATTTTGCCGAGAGTATTTATAGGATATATTCTAAACTGAAGCTCTATAAAAACGTATCATAGTACAAAGTTAAATAAACAAACATAAAGTCCTTAATGACATTCTGGGCATTACATACATTTTTAAATGTACAGAATTCCCTTTAATTCAGTGTAAAAAATATCATAAAAGCTAGTTCTTTTAAGCCCTCACATTCTACTTTTTTCATTTTTATTTATAAGTAAGCATGTGGGTGTTGTTTTTTTTTTTTTTTTTTTGATCCTAGAAAATTAAAACATGCTGGACCATTTTATAAAGTTTTATAATTGGTGTGAGTCCTACTTCAGAGTGTATTTTTGGAGTTAAGTTCAGTGAGTATTCTTACAATCATGTTCTGCCTTCCAGGAGTATTAGCCTAGACTGGAAAAGGGTGGTCAGAAACATGTTCTCCCTCTAAGTTAAGCTGGAAATGAGCTTTAAAAAAAAAAAAAAAAAGGCAGAGTCCAAATGTCAGGACGTTTTCTGGAAGGAAGATATCTGTTTCAGAGAGCCCCTACTTTTCAGTTGCTGCCAACAGAAACATGTCCTTTGTGCACGATGTCTGACCGCTGATCCCCTAGCAACTGGAGCTGAGAGGTCTCAGAACTCAATCAATTACCTGGTTCTCTTCCCTTCTAGCCCCCACCTCCGGGGAGGGGGGCATGTCAAGGAGGAGACACTGCTAATGAAACAGTTAGGGTTCTAAGCATTCCCTCCCAGATAACCCTAAATTCAAATATTCAAACCAGTAATCTGATGCACACCATAGCTTCAGGGATATGAATACTTTAGCAATAGGAAATATTAATCAGTGAAATCATACACTTCGTGGTGAGAAAAAAAAAAAAAACTTATTTGGCACTAAAGAAATGAGAAGTGAGCAGCTCCAAACACTGAGATATAAAAACGCTTTCCATTTAACAGTAAGTAGGTCTGACCTTCTACTAATCTCATTGAAATGCAGAAAAAGACTTTAAGATAACAGGGTCAGGACAAACTATCATGTTAACGACCACTAATATAATTGAGCATCACATATGATTTTTATTTGTTCTACAGTAAGTCTAAATAAATACAGTGAACCATATGGCGTATACCAAAATGACAAGGAATGGGTGTCTCAAAATTCAGGTAAGTTATTAATATTCTCACGTAAAAAGTGCCATGCAAATGTGAGGGGGCTTTTAAATTATAAGTTGACCAAGAGACGGTTAACTCGAGATATCAAATATTTGACTCTACTTCAGAGAAGTTCATATACCTTTTCAAATCTCCTGAAAATAACTTATACTTTCTATGCAACTGGGTTTAGAAGTTGCAGTATTCATCTTCCAAGTGTTCTTCTGCACTACTCTATTCATCCAGAGACTCAAATGGAAAACAATGCCTAAACTCTCCTTCTTAATCAAACACTGAACATTAAAAAAGACACCGACTCTATGTAAGACATGGTTACCATTGCACGGTATCTGATTTTTAATCCATTTTCAAACTTCAATTTTTATCGTACACTTTTCTTCATAATTTGGACTAGTGTCTAAGGAAATCCAACAAACTCATGAATTTCAATATAAAATAAAGTTAGAGGGCGCCTGGGTGGCGCAGTCGGTTAAGCGTCCGACTTCAGCCAGGTCACGATCTCGCGGTCCGTGAGTTCGAGCCCCGCGTCAGGCTCTGGGCTGATGGCTCAGAGCCTGGAGCCTGTTTCCGATTCTGTGTCTCCCTCTCTCTCTGCTCCTCCCCCGTTCATGCTCTGTCTCTCTCTGTCCCAAAAATAAATAAACGTCGAAAAAAAAATTAAAAAAAAAAATAAAATAAAATAAAGTTAGAGATTTTGAAATAAATCTCTCTGTATGTTTAGAAAACCACCGTTGCATTTCTTTCTTTTTTTTTTTTTTCAACGTTTATTTATTTTTGGGACAGAGAGAGACAAAGCATGAATGGGGGAGGGGCAGAGAGAGAGGGAGACACAGAATCGGAAACAGGCTCCAGGCTCTGAGCCATCAGCCCATAGCTTGACGCGGGGCTCGAACTCACGGACCGCGAGATCGTGATCTGGCTGAAGTCGAACGCTTAACCGACTGCACCACCCAGGCGCCCCCACCATTGCATTTCTTAAGCAGATATTTAAATGCTCTCAAATATAACAAGGGATACTCTGTCATGCATAATTAGTATTATAAATACCCACAATTAATTTTACCATGATGGTTTTAAACCTAGAATATGTACCACTCCCCAAGAATTTAAAAATCAGTCTTACTCCCAGTTGTAATATCCACAAAAAAACTGCCTGCGATTCTCATATATACCCACACACATGTAAGAGCATACACATATGCACATGTGTGCACGCACAACACACACCCTCATACACACGCACTTGTGGTTCTTTGTTGCAAATGTATACCTAAAGGTATAGACGAGAAGTACGGTAGTCACCTATGACACTAACCAACAACAAATTAATTTTTCATCTCTACAGATAACAAATAATCATGATTGCTTAGTACATATGTACATATAAATGTATAATTACATATTGATTAGTTTAGCTTTTAGCAAAACACAAGAGTATATTGCATTTCTCCAGAGAAGATAGTATTTTTTAAAATTATACCAACAGACCATTAGCATTGAGTGAATTTATTTTCCCCAACAGTGCTAAAGATATGCAAAATTTTCATTCCTTAGAGTTGCACAGTAAATGATTAACACCAGCTCTGCTCATTATCTCGCTTAACAAAACTTCTCTAAAAACAAATAAATCAAAAATGCCTCCAACATTCCTGAATAAATAAATTACAGACCTATTCAGTGGCAGCAATGATATTTTAAAAAGCTTGTGCAAGCTCATTGTACAATTTTATTACGAAACCACATTTGATAAAAGAAAAAAACTGTCCACTTTTTCATCCTCTACATAGTTTTACTAGCAGGGATAGCTTCTCAAAGATGAAGAAACTTTATAATAGCAACAGATCTAGGAAGTGTTAACCCTGTGTTCCAACAGATTATAGTCACTGCTAATTAGGAGCTGATACTTCTTATAAAGATACTTTTAGGAGCCAAGAGTATTTTTCTCTCATAATGAGAATATGAGGATAATGACAGCTAATAGGAGCCATCAGTATATGATCAGAGGCCATAAATGAGAACATTTATATAATGGGAAACATAATTCTTAACTTTAAAAATATAGGTTGCAGAGAATCATTTTTACTTCTACATAAACCCTCACAACTTTTCCCTAAACAAATGCCATGAGAACAACGGACAAAGGCATCTTGTGTGCCCTGGTTTTCAGTAAAAATGGGCATTTATACAACAGTGGTCCCGACACTTTATATTTTACAAAATCTCAGTGCAGAAACAGTACTAAGTAAGCATAAATGTTAAGAGGAAAAAATTAATGAAGTGATGAAATTGCATTATTTTGAAGTGAAAATCAATGTATCCTAGGATTCAGTAAAGCTCACCAGGTAATAAGTCCACTGCATACTAAAGACTGTAGGCTAAAATCTAAAACTAGGCTCCAATGAGTTAACCTATATTTTATTCAAACAACCACTAAAAAACCATTTTCTTTTATGACTGACAAAAGTTATAACACTAGAAGATCTAATGTAGAAAAAGCTTTATAATTATTCTAATCGTGCCATTAAAAGTATCCTTCAAATAATTCTACCCACAAGATTCTGCTATTTCCAAAAGCACACGTACACACAAAATAATTCAGTTCAAAACACAATGAACTCCTCTCTCGCCATAACCTAAAAGATTTTTCTTGGAATTAAGAAAGAAAAAAAAGGGGGGGGGGAAGCATGTAAATTAAGGTGACTGAAACATGCTTTCATCTAGCAGAGTAATATGGTAGCTATTCATCACCTGAAGTCATAAAACACTAGGTCTCGTCCTTAGCATATTCTAATGAAGCCTATCATGCAAATGAGAGTGACCTTTTCCTTGCGTTCTGCAAGTTCACATTTATTCCAGGAGTACATAGAGTTTGCCAATACAAACTAGCCAAAGACTGGTAATTACTGTAATCAATTAGTAGTTAGTGTCGTTCTGCTCATCTTCAGCTAATGTCAACTAAGCCATTTTTGAGAGAGCCACCCTTGACAACAGCTCTTCCGTTGTTGTTTCTAAAATGAGGTGAAAAAGAAAATAAAAAGACGAAAACATTCAAACTTTCCAATATGGCCGCACAGTTGCATCCCTCCAAATGACGTGAAGATACAAGACAGGGCCCCAAAGTTTATAATGGACAAAGACTCTGGGGTAAAGTTGCGTCTCCTTAAAATGACATGGAAGTTTTCTGCCTATACAATTAAACATTAATATTTAAATATTTAAATGAAGGACACTCTCCTGTGCAGCAGTTCAGACTTGGTAGAACTTGGGCACTCTTCGCAACGGTTGAGTAAACAGGCCATACCCTCTGCTCGGGAACAGTCTATTCTGTCGACAGTTATGGATAGGAAACATTACGGCAGCCGGTAATTAAAGTAAAAACTAATACTGTCTCAGAGATGGGGAATTTTGTAAAGGAAAATCATTTATCATGGCTTACAGTTCTCACAACTGAAATGAATTATCTTTTCCTTTAGCACATATCCATTTTGAAGCGAGCGTATTTACTAAACTACAGTGAGGCCCACTGGCCCATCTTAATTGCATTAGCCGGGAGGCACGGAACAAAAACATAATAGGTCACAGAAAATATCCCACACATACTGCACAACCGAAAGCCTTGGAATATACAAAGTGGGCCTCAAAAACAAGTACCAATTTAAGGGCTGGTGAATCACAAGAAAACCAGACTATTAAAAAATCTATAGTATTTTCCCTAATGTGGTTGTTTTCAAAATTTACAATAAGGACTGAAGGAAAATACCTCTGCGGTTACTAGTACAGAAATGTTAATTTCATATCAACCAATGTCCTACTGCTGAACTCGGCCAACATGTGAAGGACAATATATTCAACACTCACTTATGAAAATGTCTGAGAGGAAAAAAAGAGGCCACTCCTATGCCAGAAAGAAAATGAATCTATGGTATCTCAGAAGTTATCCAAAAAAAGAAAATAATAATATTGAGACAAATCATTTCACTGAGATTGCTCAACTAACCGGTAGAACCGAATGCCAGCCTTGTTTGTGTCTGTCAAACTCCCACGTACGAAGTCATGTCTTCCCTCAATCTACACAATCCAGGACCTTTTATGAACTGGAACCTCGGCCTGCTAAGGAATTCCTGGTTTTAAAGAAAAAGAATTTACTTGGGAGGAGTACTACAGGGGTGAATATATGTAATCATTACATGACTGATATTTCTATGTATCTACACATACCTGTAAAACACCGACTCATAACTGTGTGTGTGTGTGTGTACTTTTATCTTCTCTGAGGACATTCAGTTCACTTCCCGGTGCCTAAAAACATCATTCTTAAATCCCAAACATATCAATGAGATGCAGTCTCTTTTTTAAATTAAGGTCATCCAAGAAAGATTAGGTGCGTGTGGAAAGAAAACTACCACACTAAAGATCATTTTTGTCTTGACTCTGTAACCACGCACAGAAACAACTTTCCGAAACAAAGGCGCAAGAATGGTAAAACCAAACTGAGGTATACTCCGGGTACACAGGTCTTCACAGGTACCCCCTGATAATGTCAGAAGGCCAACAGAGGTAGGGGAGTCGACCTTTTCGAGTACCCGCATAACTGTGGAGTGTTCTGGGACAGGGGGTGGGGGGCACCTCGTTTCGAAGTGTTTGCTTCCGTGGTGAGATCAGGGTCAAAAGAGCAATCAAGTGGCAGTAAGCGGAGCGACGTTGAGGATTTATTGGCTGGCTTCCGCAGACTGCTGGGACCAGTCACCTCCCACGGCGTCAAACACGCACGACTTGTCGATACTGACACGGAGCCAAACGGCAGGAAGACGGCGGTTTCCATTCTCGTCAGAAGAACAAACCGATGCGGGCTCTGACAGTTACCGCGAGGGGACAAGAGCAAACAAGATGAGCGAAAGGAGAAAAAAATATCCAGTAAGTTGGAAGGGCCTCAGGCTTCTCTCTCTCTGTCTCTCTCTCTCACACACACACACACACACACACACACACACACGCACACAAATGATGCCGGGCATGGAAAGGGAGCAGGTGCCTGACTTGTCTCAAAGAAAAGGCTAACATGAAACGCTTCACAAAAGATAAAGCTCTCGGAACACTGCCGCTCAACGCCGAGATGAGGTCTTCACGGTAAACACTTAAGACAACTTGTGACCAAAGTCCTGTTACGACACTAATTGTCCACGAAAGCTGACCTGCAGCAAAGCAGCACAGTTCAGTTCCCATAGTGCAGGCTCACGGGCAGTAACGTGACTGGAGATGACAGAAGACAGTCACAGATCACAAAAGACCGAAAATCCTGAGGGTCACCGCACAGCACGCGCCGAAGAGACACTTCGCACGCTGCGTACTTCTTAAGTGGAAATAACAAACCTCGAGTACAACAGCCTAGTGTTTCTCATTATTATTTTCTTGGTGTAGCTTTTCTTATTCTAGTGATGGGACACCGAGAAAATGACTGGCAATACGATTTTTAAGAAATTGGATGCGGTTACTGCATCAACTTAAAAATCTTACAATAAAAAAATTGAGGAATAATATTAAGTTTCTGTTCGTATGTACTCCATGAATGATTTAATGTTGCTAAAGTGTTTCAATTTGTTAAGAGTGCTTAGTACAGAAACAGGTCTGAGTATTACATATTGTAAGTTACAATTATTGCAGCATTTCAATTCTTCCATAAGCTAATCAAGTGCATAAAGCACATTTCTGATGCAGTAATTCAAAACTACATTAAGTAACTTTAAATTACCTTGCTTATTATATCTTGTAAAAAAGCCATGGAGATAAAAACTAGTATTTTAATTGATAATTCAACAGTTAAACATTTTTTTACTTGAAGCAGAAAAATAGGGTGAACCGTAAGCCTATGTGTAACTCCTGTATTTAAATGGAAATACTGTAAATCTTGTTTAACTTTGAAACTATTTCAATGTTTGGACTGATCTACATAGAAACAGTATAGAAAATTAAACTGATTAAAATTGAACCCAGTCATACAGGAGATTTTATAATTACTCACTTTCCATATTTAATAGATTTCTAAATGTTACATACTGCAAACACTCAGATTCTTTTTAAAAAGTGAAAATATGACTTAAACACACGTGGAGAAGAGGAAACAGTGTGATGACCAAAAAAAAAAAAAAATTCCTGACAGCTTACTTTTATTAACTTTGAAAAACAAAAGCAGAGTAATCCTTTCCACGTACTTTAAAATAAAAATGTTCACTATTCCATTAAATTCTATAAGAATTAGAACGCATTTACAATCGGCTCCTGACTACCCACTGGGGAATAACATGAACTGGTGTACCTCCAAGGGAAACCTTGCTTTCTAATTCGACAACTGCCATCCATACACCTTGTTTGTTCTGTTGAGGAAGGAAGGAAGGCTGCCTTAATCGTGGCTCGGAGACAGTCCCCTCCAGTGGATGGTTAACACCTGTTTCCTTAATTACTAGCCTCTGCAGATGCTTTCAAAGCATGATGTTCATGTCCACCAGACAGTACCGGGAGTCTTTAGCATCAAGTCCAAAGGCTAGGTGAGAGCTTTTAGAAGTAGTTCTGCTTAGTCTGTTCTTAAAGAGCACAGGAAAAGTAAAACTAAACAAACGTTGCTTTGGAAACACGAGACAGTCTGCAGGAGTAGTTTCAACAAGACTCTGAATGTTTAAAAAGTGTCAAGTAGGTCCATTTCTTTTCATAAGATGTCCACAAAACGGCTTGTTATTTAGATTTCAGTCAATTCCCAAATCGTACCTATCTGAATTCAAATACGGCTAACTATGGAAGTCTCGAGGGAGGCACCTGAGAGGTTCTGACACAGTGGGGACCCCGCAGTTCTGGCACTGCCCACCGGGGTTATTTTGTGGGTGATGTTGGCCCTTTTTGCCTCCATGAGGGCCAGCATCTTTATCTGTAAAGTGAGAGATTCAGACCAGGTGACCGTGAACTTGAAGATTTCTTCCCGTTCTGGGAGGCAGCACCGCTGTATTCGCTCTCCTGTCCTTCATTATCTTCCCCCGAACACAGCAGCTAAAAGCCCCTGCCTGGCCCTTCAACCTCTTCTTTTCTGCCCACACTGAGCCCACTCATGAGAGGTAATTTAAGAGAGGTCCTGCTTGAGCTTCTCCACTCCTCTGCTCATCAACTTTTCATGAGTCTGTCCTCAAGTGTATCTTCCACCTGGCGCTTTCACTGACTCCCCAACGCCCACAGGGTGAATTCTAAGTTACTTACCTGCCCGCTGGGTAACTTGCTGTCTATATCTCTACTCTTACCACCCTTTCAGTGTACATTCTGGGAAGTTTCACAATCCCTTAGCCACAATTCTGAAATCCGAAAAGTAATATAAAAACTGAAAGTTTCATCTTTTAAAATCAGCTGGGGGGGGAACCAGACTGGAACTGACACGAGGCTGTTCAGAAGCTTCGCTGACCCCACCTATGTTGAATATGCTTCAGTAACCATAGAAAAATTGTTGATAATCAGATCAGAATGCTACCCTGGAGAGTGCCTGGAGTTATTTACGATGCAGCACACAAAACCTGTACACTTCCTAAAATCCAATCAATTGTGAATTGGCAAAGCGCCTCTGTCCCCAGGGGCCTGGCTAGGAGAAGACCCGAGCAGAACACAGAGTCCTGGAGCTCTGAGACGTCCTGAACCTTCCAGGAGGCACTGCTCCTCACTCTCCTTTTGAGCCTTCCTCACCTCCGTTTTGGGGCATGAACCTGACCTCAGGTCTAACATCCCTTCTGAGGCATCCACTACCTCACTCCCCTTTTCATGGCGATTTAAATGTTGCTTCTCTAGGTCCCATTCAGAAGGACAAAACCATACTGCATCTATTATGATATCCCTTGCACTGGCTCAGTGCTTGGCACATAATGGAAAGCTAATGTTTGTAGAGCAGAATGGAGTAAATTAATCCTAACTGTTGATGAATGAAGTTAGGAAATGATCCTTAGTTCCTAAGAGACACGTAGAAAATATAAAAATCCCTAGGTTTCTCCAGGAATTGACTTATAAAATGACTAGAATTTCTACTCACCTCAAAACATGGACTGAGACGCCACAAATGCTAAGGGCCATGTAAAATAGTCACAACTGGCCTTTCCTTTAAGGAACAGTTACATAGTTAAGTAACAGTTAAATGGTAAATTCCAATATGGAGTACAGGAAATCTAGAATCTGGAGATTTCTGTAGGATTAATATTTGAGTATTTCCCTATGAATATGAAAATTAATGTGCATTAATTAAATAGCCCATGATTTATAATTCAAGGTCCAGCCAAATTAGGACCTCTAAGTGGGCCGCACTTTAATTCCATGTGCACGGTACACTATAATTGACAATACTATGAGAAAAAGGGTCAGTGGTAGCAAAACTAGGCATGTTAACAAAATTCCCTGATGAGTAAATTAAAGTCAATATATCTATACATATTCTGAAATTCTAACCCAATGTACATTGCTGCTTCATTTTTCCATGTAATTTAGTTTACGCATCTTCATATTTTGTTCTACTTTTCAATGTTGTCATCAAAGGTAAAGTTGTTCTTTCCACGCACAGCATCCCCAGGCTTATACATAAATTATTGGCTCTAATGATTCAGATGTGGTGGTCGGTCCTGTACAATTCTCCACACAGCAAATATACTGTGTGAGGTATTAGCTGCAATCACTCTTGTTTAATGAGATGATCCATCATGGTGTCTATAATTGAACACACTCTTAGACATGACTCTTGGACAAAGAAAACACAGTGGCAAACAATATGGACCCAAGAGGATGAGGTGCAACGAATCTCCAGTGAGTGCTAAGTGCGAGGGCGGACGGTCAAACAGTAAAAGGGAAAAGAGGTCTCAATTCATGTCACTGAACAAGAGTTCTATGTAAAAACATACTGTATAAAATGTATTATCATTACTTCACTACCGCCCTCCAAATAGCTGACCGCAAACTGTCCAGAGAAACAGAGAAGTAAAAATACCCCTCTAATTCTCCCCAACCCCCAAAGACATGTCCAAAACATTGTACACACATAGAAGGATCCAAGTAAAAACCAACATCAAATAGTGTGCCAACGGACTGTCCCACAGAAGAAGTTTCCTCATGTAGAAAGACAGCATGAATTTTGTATCATTAACAAAGCATATTTTCACCAAAAAATTAATGGACACTATTTGAAATATTATAATTATTTTTCAGTTAAATACCACCTACTCAAATATGAAAGCACATATGAAAACATTTAAATCAAAAGAAAGCAGCTTTTCACATTTTATAACAATGGAAAATGACCTCTCTAAACCCTAATGAAAAACTCTAAGAGGCTGAAGTTGCTTTTAAATCTCAACCCAAGTCCAATCATTTTGTTTTCAATTAGAGTCTAGTGCTTATGTTCCATCAGGTTTAGTAAACTTCAGAATACTAGGGAGAGTAAATGATACAGCAAACACAAACTTAGGAGCATCGGTATTTCGTTGTTAATAAATATTACAAGTATGAGATTAGGTTCTGTTTCACCTACCAGAAAAATATTTCTAGAATCAGTTATTAAAGTAGAACAAAATATATGTTTAATAGGCACTGAATACAAGTAAATCATTTAAAAATAGGTAGAGGGGTTCCTGGGTGGCTCAGTCACTTAAGCATCCAACTCTTAATTTTGGCTCAGGTCATGATCTCACAGTTCCTGAGTTCAAGCCTCATATCGGGCTCTGCACCAACAGCATGGAGCCTGTTTGCGATTCTCTCTCTCCCTCACCCTCTGCCCTTCCCCTACTCAAGTGTATGCACTCTTTCTAAATAAATAAATATACAAATATTTTCTAATTAAATATAAAATAGGTAAATGTAAATATTCTTAAATGGCGTGAAAACGTTTGACCAAACAGTTCATCAAAAACCACCAAAAATAGGTTAGGAAAGTTCCCATCCATCAATGAGAAAATATCAAAAATCTACCGATAATGGCTGGAAGATGCAGTAAGGGACATACTCTCACGAGTGTTAAACAGATAAGACTTTCTAAAAAGCAATTTAGTCGTATGTGAGAAAGACTTCAAATAGCATCAGTCACTTTGAAATCCAATGTTTCTACTCCTAGGCATGCCAAGGAAATAATATGAAAAGGGCACCATAACGTATACACAAAGATGCATAACGTATCCACCACAAGGTCACGAGGGAAAGTAAAAGTGGTAAACAACCAATGAGAGAAGCTTTAAGAAACAGTCATATAAAATGTTCTAGGCATATATATGGAATGTTATACTTCCATAAAAACACCTATCAAGAATATTTTAATGGCATGGGAAAACATTTCTCATGTAATTTTAAGCAAAAGCAGATTTAAAAATTTTATGCATAGCATTCCATTGTGTAATACCAAAAGAATTACATCAAAAATGTTAGAGTGGATTAAGGGGGATTTTTTTTTTCACATTCATTACAATTTATTACCTCCTCGCAATTTCCCACAATGAGTACACAATGCCTTGAGAATAAAAGTTAGAAGAGTTTTTTTTTTTAAATAAATTAGAGGTTTTTCTTTTAACTTCATACGCATCTGGTATGAAGTAATAAGCTTCTAGCAAACCAGATCTCTTACAAACAACAGCTATAAAGTCCAGACAGAATGCTAAAATAAATAAATAAATAAATAACCATTTAATAGTTCTGGAGACTCCACAAAAGCTAGATTTTTTATTTATTTATCTATCTATCTATCTATCTATCTACCTATCTATTTTAATGTTTATTCTATTTTTGAGAAAGAGAAAGAGCATGAGTTGGGGCAGGGAGTGACGGGGGCAAAGAGAGGGAGACAGAGAAACGAAGCAGGCTCCAGGCTCTGAGCTGTCAGCACAGATCCCGACGCAGGACTCAAACCCACAAACCGTGAGATCATGACCTGAGCCGAAGTCGACTCAACCAACTGAGCCACCCAGGCACCCCGAAAGCTAGAAGTTTTAGAGCAGAGATAAGGCCCGAAGCAAGCAGATAGTGACAGGTGAACCCAGCCCCACTCCCTCCTGGCAGCTTTCCCCAGAGGACGCCAGAGTCAGAGCCCCCTGAAGGCAGGTAGGCAGCGAGGCGCTCAGTGGGAAAAGCAGCTGGATCAGACAGGAGGTGTCTCAATGCAGGGACAGACTTGAAGAGTAAGAAGGAAACACCAAAAGAGAGGGTAGCCAAAGGAACACCTGATTCTACGAAAAAGCCCGGAGTAAGGAAACCATGTACGAACAAGGAAGAGTTCAAGCAGACTGCAATTAAAACTTAAATCCAGAGGGGTGCCTGGGTGGCTCAGTCAAGTTAAGGGTCTGACTTGGGCTCAGGTCATGATCTCACCATTGATGGGTTTGAGTCCCGCACGGCGCTCTGTGCTGACAGCTCAGAGCCTGGAGCCTGCTTAGGATTCTTTGTCTTCCTCTCTCTGCTTCTCCCCAGCTCAGGCTCGGTGCCCTCTCTCTCCTTCAAAAATAAACATCTAAAAGAACAATAAAAAATAATTTAAAAAAACAATAAAAACTTAAATACCAGAAATGAGATTCGAGCAGCTGCCCACCGCAAACATGAAAGACGCTATT
Organism: Leopardus geoffroyi; assembly: GCF_018350155.1. Taxonomy (NCBI): domain Eukaryota; kingdom Metazoa; phylum Chordata; class Mammalia; order Carnivora; family Felidae; genus Leopardus; species Leopardus geoffroyi. Next base: position 49,311 of record NW_025543563.1, read on the forward strand.
TTGAAGGTAACTGAGTTAACTGCTAGCCAAAATGAAAACACCAACAGTATCAGCAGCACTAAAACAAAATCCAGAGACCAAGCAACATGACATTCAAAATGTCCAGGATACAATAAGAAATTACTTGACTTAGGAATAGGCAGAAAAATGTGACCAAACCTCAAGTAAAAAGATATATGGCAAACAAGATGATCAAAATGCTGTAATTATTTTAAAAGGACTTCAGAGTAGCTATTATAACTATACTACATGAGGTAAAGGAAATACACTTCAAACAAATGAAAAGAAAGGAAATTTCAGCAATTATCTTTTCAAAAGTCAAAAGAAAATTTTAGAAACAAAATATAAAATATTTAGAATTAAAAATGGGCCTAAAGGGGAGCCTGGGTGACTCAGTTGGTTAAGCATCCAACTTTAGCTCAGGGCATGATCTCACACACAGTACGTGTGTTTGAGCCCCTCATTGGGCTCTCTGCTGTGACAGCTCAGAGCCTGGAGCCTGCTTTGGACTCTATGTCTCCCTCTCTCTGTGCCCCTTCCCTGCTCGTGAACTGTCTGTCTGTCTCTCTCTCTCTCTCTCTCAAAAATAAATACAGGTTTTTAAAAAATGGGCTTAGTAACAAAAAAGAGATGACAAATAATTAGTGAGTTGAGGACAGACCAAGAGCAAGCACCCAATATGAAGAAGAGAAAGGAAAAAAAAAAAGAATTAAAAAAAAAAAAGGCAAGAGAGACTTACGGACCTACCTAAGGGACAAGTACAAAAGATCTAACATATAGTTAAGTAACTAGAGTCCTGGAAGGAAAAGAGAGAGAGGAAGAAAATGGGGCTCAGAGAGGAACATCCAGCTTTGACAATTAAAAAGAGGCCACCAAACCTTCTCCTCAAAAACAAGACTAGAACTGCACACCATTATTAGCAGTCATAATTCATGATTCTGAACATCAGATTCAGGTGACAAGTGGAAAGACACCTGCCTGGGATGCTACTGCTCCTTCGACCTACCCCTTGACGTGGTGATGGAGCATGGCAGTCCTGCTAACATATGTCTGCTACTAAAACACAGGAGCTGTGACTGTGAGCCAAGGTGGTGGAGGGAGGAAACGATTTCAAGCAGGAAGCAAAACCACACAGCTATGTCAGATCAAAGTGACAGAACTGGTAGGACGCAAACGACTACGATTTTATAACACAGATACCGAGAGGTATGAGCCCAGTTTGGGGAACTGGCAAGACTCGCAAGAAATTTAGCAAGGAGATCCAATAAAAGAAAGACCAATGAGAGGACGAGATGAAGCTCACCCCACATTCCTGGTGGACTAAGCAGAGGCGCAAAGAAAACCCAAAGGAACAGAGCAGTTAGCAAAAGCCCCAAGAAAAGCTTCACAAAGAGGTAAACTCTGAATGTGCCTCAACGCACACAAGAAAAGAAGGGCAGAAAGCAAAGACCTTACTAGGCTCAAGGTGTTTGAAACAAACACTGCCCAAATCACTGTTTGACCACTTCGTCTCACATTCACAAAGGAAACACCCAAAAAATCAAAATAAAAATAAATATTTAAATCATTTAAAAACTGAATAGAAACACTGGAGGCTATACACCATGGGGAGATAAAATTCCATGGTTTTAAGGCCGTGGATCATGCAATTTAAGGGAAAAAAAGACATTCTTTGAAAAGTGAATCAAAATCCAAACTTACCACACCACACTAAATAAAATGTCCATTTGCAACAATGACAATAAAAAGAAATCACAATATGTGTTTGAAAGGAAATGTAAACTGTGATCCAGATTCAGGAAGAAAAAAAGTTAATAGAAAAGTAGAAAACTGGTTCAGATGATGCCAATGCCCAGAGGCAGAAGAGGTCTTCGGCTAGCTGCTGTAAAGATGCTCCAAGAATTCTTTTAATGTTCAAAAATTAAAGAAAAATATAATGACAGCAATTCACTACATAAGGAATATTAATAAGGAAGTCGAAATTACAAAAAAAAAGAACTAAATAGAAATACTAGAGATAAAAAGTACTTAGCAGAAATAAAAAATTACTATGTGGGAGAACAGGAGAATTGAGAAGGCAAAGGAAAGAGGAAAATGGAAGAAAGAATGATATTAACTAATCAAGAGATTAAAAATAAAAGAAAATGTTAGGAAAGATGAACAGAGCCTCAGAGACCTCTATGACAATTTGAAGTATGATGTATTTCAACAAATGTGCAGTAAGAATCCTACTAAGAGAGAAAAGAAAGGGGCAGGAAAAATTTTTGTTAAATAATGACTGAAAACTTCCCAAATTTGATGAAATACATTCACCTACAAATATAAGAAGTTTGAAAACATCAAAAAGTATAAATACTCAAAGTATAAATACTCACACCTGGAAACGTCAGAGTCAAAGAACAAAAGAAAATTCATCACATGAAGGGAACAGCTACATGTTTAACAAGTGACTGCTTCACATAGAAGTGGAAAGAAAAAAAAAAGAGCTGACTTATCAGAATCAAGAGGCTAAAAGCTAGAAGAACAATATAATGAAAGTGCTGAAAGAAAAACTATCAATAAAGAATTCTATATCCAGCAAAACTATACTTCAATAACAAAGAGGAAACAAAGACACTTCCAGATAAAAAAAACGAACAGGGCTCACCTCAATGCAGAGCAAGGCAGCAAAGGATCAACAGATGAAAAAAAGACACAAAGACATACAAGAATAAAGAGCAAAACACAAAGGAAAAATCCAACCAGTATATTACATTAGACGTTAGTAAAATGAACACCATGGTTAAAAAGAATGACTTATCAGACTCTATGAAAGGAAATGACCAAAGCTATGTGCTGTAAGAGACACACTTTCAGAGACAAATATTTTCAAAATAAAAGACCGGAAAAAACATTCCATACAATCAAGTAACCACCAAACAGCTAGAGTGGGCATATTAATGTCACACCTAATCAACTTCACGAAGAAGATATTACTGAAAATGAAGCAGGACAAAAAAGTGAAGGCATAAGTACTGGATAAATACAAGCAAAACTATTTCCATCCATAGAAAATGTGATTTACATACAAAAATCCTCAGTCTGGGCTATATATTTATTTATATTTGTATTTATAAACACCTTGCAACAAATGAGTGAATTTAGGAAATTCACAAGAGAAAAGTTAATGTACAAAAATCAATTACACTTTAAAATATTAACAACGCACAACTCCATTTCAAACAGGGCGAACATAAATTTAACCAAAACCTGTGCGAGGCCCACACACTAAAGGCTATAGAGCACAGAGCACAGCTGAGAGAAACTGAAGACGACTCACTGGCAGCTTGTAAAAACGTTAAGCAAAAAGTCGTCACACACACCCCAGTCACTTCCCTCCTAGGGTAATTACGCCTGAGAAACGAAAACATATGTCCACACAAAGACTTACACAAGAGTCCATACTAAACGATATAGCAAATTAACTTACAGTGACAAAAAGCAGGTCACTAGTTCCCTGTGGCAGCCAGGAAAGGATGGTGGGCTGCAAAGAGGCACAGGGATATTTGGGGGTGACAGAAATGCTCTTTTATCTTGTTTCTGTCAATGTTTTTGGAGGAATAGACAACGGTCAAAACACATCGCACTGTGCACTGTAAATGGGTGCCGCTTTCCACACTACAGTCATTCTGCAATAGGGCCATCAAGGAAAGAAACAAACAGAAAGAATAAGTGAATGAATGCACAAGGGTTTTAAAAGTAAATAAGCCTTACACACCTGCTTAAAAGTAAGTAATAAAATTTAAACGCAGAGGAAAATTTTAAGTGTAAACAAGTTACACTTTTTTAAAGAGCTCTAGTTTTGTTTCTTTTCATTTGTTTGTTTTGAACCTTGAATCTGTGCTGAGTGTAAGAGGTAAATGCCTCATAGGTTTTACTATAAAAACAAGTCACACAAACAAATGATATAATTACGACTATAGAAAAAAATGACCTCATAGATCTGTATATAGAATTCAGTTTATGACTGAAAACAGCACCTGTTATCATATGGAAAACAAGTAAATTTTATTCTCTGATTCACCTTGAATATTTCATGTCTGTGTACTCCAAAGAATCACAGAATGCAAAGCTACTCTAACATTTAAGCAGAAAAAAAAAGTGTCACTACCTAACAGACTCAGGGTACAGTCTAGACTTACAATCTTTCTGTCCAAAGCAATGCTGACGAAAACAGACTCCTCCTTAATAGGAATTGTCACAATAAGTAATTGCACTATGAAACAGAATGACTGCGTTTCAATTACTGCTTTTATAGAGCATTTTTACATTCCTAAAATTCTGGCAAAAACATTTGATTAGAATCACCTGGGCCAATTTGAAAATGCTAAAAGATATGTAAGTACACACGCGCACACACACACACACACACACACACACACACACACACATATGTGTGTATGTATATGTTTTTAAAAGGTAAAGACAAGGGGCACCTGAGTGGCTCAGCCAATTAAGTGTCTGTATGACTCTCGGTTTCAAGCTCAGGTCATGATCTCACAGTTCATGAGTTCAAGCCCCACATCGGACACTGTGCGGACAGCATGTAGGCTGCTTGGGATTCTCTCTGTCCCTCTCTCTCTGCCCCTCTCCCACTCATTCTCTCTCTCTCAAAATAAATAAACTTAAAAAATAAAAATTCAGAAAAAGGTAAAGACAAGAATGACATTAATAACAGACAGTATATCTCTGTATTAAAATACACACACAGTGATATATGCATGATAGGGTCCTGGCGATACGTTACTGCGGAATTAACAGAGCAATTAATTCACAGGGTGGCACTCATTCCTAAACTCATCATTCATGAACCTGATTCCATTAATAAATAAAATTAATAATGAATGAAACTGATATACTTTATTCAAAATTGATCACAATAAAAAAATGCCTGCTGTGATACCATCATTGAAAAAAGGCTTATAAGAACAAATGGATAAAATAAACCCTGTCTATTAATTCTCAAAACATAAACCATATAAGAGTATTTATGTAGCAAGACAAAACAAGATAGACCATGTCAGGAGAGCAATGAAAACAAAATGACTTGAATCATGTCGGAGGAGAAAATAACAACTCAGCTATCAAAAACTCACCAAGGCAAAAACATCCCCACCAAGACTTAGCTAAAAGTAAGAAACATGTCAAAAGGGCCTGGAGCAGCAAAACATACATTTAAAGAGAATGTCTGCATTTAGGTACTCAGTTTGAAGCCAAGTCTGTTGTCTCTCCAGACCCATCACCCCCTCCGGATACTGATAAGCCTGAGTCCCTGACTTCTTGTTGAGGGCAAGTAATGGGCAGTGCTTGTACCACAACAGACAAGGTCACTGAGAAGAGTCAAGTGGGAAAAACTAGAAAAGGGAAGAAAAACTAGAAAAAGCAGATAGAAAACCTTTCAAAAAAGCAAGAATCACTCAGTGTTTAAAAACATAGTTCTCCAGGTCAAAATGCCCACAGGACATGATTTCTTAGAGCCCAACCTGGAAATGTACACAATAATAATGCTGAGTCATTAAGGCAATATTAAATCACGTTACGGGAACGTTCTAACAGCCGAAAACTAAGAAGTTAATTCTTCAAAGATTCTCATGCAAAATAAATTAAGAGAGAGAGAGAGAGAGAGGGAGGGAGAGGGAGGCTGTGAGAGGTAAGTCCTCAAGGATTCTGGTCCCTTAGCCAAGTGGCGTACTCAGTGTGCTGGCAGAGGAGGCCCACGTGCTCCGTGGCTGTGCTCCCCTGTCCTCGGTCTCGGCTGTGCTGCCTCCTCCAAGCCTCCACGCTGAAGAGCCATAGGCGGGAGAGGTGCTCTGCTAGGCATTCCCACACGCCCAGTCCCCCCACCACGGTGCTGACTACACTGCCTCTGACCAGACCACGCGACCGTCTGGAGCAGAAGAAATAAACTTTCACCACAATATCCCAGAGTCCAGCACGATACCCAGCATGGAGCAGGAGTTCGATAAACATGGAATTTTTTTTTTTTTAATGAATGAAAAAAACCACAAGCTATGTTCTGTCTGCAAAGCACAGTTTGATAATAACAATAATAAACACACAAAATATAACAGGACCACAAAGAAAGAAGTTCCCATTGACTGCCGAGACTAGCAAAGTCTTCACAGAAAGGGTAGGGTTTGAACCATACCTTCAAGTTCAGGCTGAATGTAACCAAATGATTAAAAAAAAAAAATATCCCGGGAAATAGGGGTACTATGGAAGTAAAAGCAAATGAGAGAGCAGGGTCCCAGACATCAATGGTAAAGGCAGCTAGTTAACAGGTAGATCTTTTTATGAAGGAGAGTGAGACGTATCGCTGGAAAGGGGGGCAGGGCTGCAGGGGAGCAGCCGGGGGTAACAACGGGGCGCCCCAGGGTCACAAGGGAGCTTTGCCTCCAAGAGTGACCCCTCTTCCCAATGGCCAGTGGTTTCCCTGTATTGCAAGTAAAAGCAAAGGAAATTCCGGTTTTCCACACATCCACACGACTCCCGATGTCAACACTGTTTTACCCCCTACCAAATGAAAGAGGGGATCCTGTAAAAAATACTTCAAAACACTACCTCATACCATGAGGGAATACTGGCAAACCTATTTCCAGGGGGTGAATACTATTCAAACTGCATATAATAAAATACTCAACAATCCTAAGAAATTTTACTCTTATAATACAATTGCTATGTAATTTTGTCAAATTCTTCAATTTTGAAATAAAGTTGAAAGTATTGTGTCAAAAGACAGTGAAAGAGTTATCATTAATCTTCACAGCTGACGAACAAAACAGACATATAAACAAGCGCCACGATAATAAAAATGGTGCTATTCACTTTGTAAAAGAAAAAATAAATTGTACTAAAATTATTAAGCTAACAAAGCAAGGGAAAATATGAGTAGAAAAATGACAGTTATCTGCAAAATTCATAAATGTGTCTTTTGTATAACCATAATGATCATATTTTATGCTGTCATTTTGCATTTAATTGCTCACCCTGGTACTTTTCTTCATAGAAGCCATCAGTATCCCACAGAGCCAGATGCTGAATTGCAAAAACATACTGTGACCATGGACTTATAAGAAAGTTACTTTGCCGAGCTGTGGTGTATGACAAGTTAATTTTTGCAATTACACTTTTTCCAACAATAAATGAAGCTACTGCTTATGATTATCCTATCTTATTAAAAAGAGGCAAGAAAATATTCTTACAATAAACTAATCAAACTCTTGTAAAGGCGTCAGTTGGTGTAAGAAAGTTAACTTTTCAAATCGATTTTCTAAAATATGTCCAAAAGTAAAAATCACCGCCTCAGCTGAAATACATAAGCAGCTTAACGTGTGGAGGCATGACTGTGTTTTCTGAATGTTAGCATACAATGCCAAGGTATTTCAAGCCTTTTAGGAAATGTCACGTACCAACCTTAGTCTTTTGATCATTACTTTTTCTTCTGCTATATTATGCTAAACATAGCACTCAAAGGATAAGTCCTATAACTGTCACTTAAAAGAAATGGCTATTGCACAATAATTTATCTGCAAGGTGTAAATTGTTCTGAATTTAAAATATTTGCAATGACCGTCACTGTCATACAGCCAACAGTAATAAAACAGTAGGGCGTCATGCATTGTTAAAACATAAGCTATTCCCCATAACACAGTAGTATCTTCATATAAATGCGACAAAATTTGGGAGCTATTATGTTTTGTTTTATTCATTAAAAGACAGAGAGCAGGAGGACATTTCTCTTTTAGTAAACATCCCCCACATTAAAGCCCAAAGAGTTATTTCATGGTGAATGTTAATGTATCAGGACAAAACAGCCTGAGCCACATTTCCCAAATGCCTAGGTCAAATTTGCTTACTGGAGGAGGGTGTCTGAAAAACAGCTAAGAGTTAAAAATAGTTAAATTATTAGTTACTGCCTTAAAATTTAGCTTAGGTTATGTTTTAATCACATAATAATGTTCACGTAATGTACATTTTCACCACATTATATAAAAATGGCACATTAGTTAAATCTGGTAAGCTTTTCTCAGGACTCTAACAAATAAATAATGGGATTGATTTTTTTTTTTAACGAGCACTGCCCTCATGTCGGTTCCTGATCTGAAGGGGTCTGTGAGGGTGTTAATATATATTCAAGACTTACTTCAATAAAAAGGCCTAGAGTTTTGAGAATCTGGGAGATCGTATTTCAAATCCCTCGCGTGTTTTTTTTTTTTCCTACTCTGGAATAAAATACGAGACGTGGATTTTACATTGGCAGGTGCGCTCGAGATCACCAAGGCAAAGACTGGCTGCAGGAGACGAGAAACGGCACCGGCCGTGCACACGCAGCCATCAAGACAGCAAACGTGAGGCCCCCCGCGTTCTAATCCCCACCACTTCGGAGGGAACGACAGACGTTTCAGATGTCACGTTGGCCACGTACTAGGCAGGAACCTGCTGGGGCCCAGGTGCGTGTTTCCACATGCCCGGCTCTCGGCCCTGAACCCCCTCGGCGGTCTCGGAGAGTCACTCCTGCCTGCGTCTCCGTTCCGACCCTTCTCCCCACCTCCAACCTCTTCGTGGACGAACCTCAACACGCAACAGAGCCAGAAACAAATCCGTCCTGCTCTCCTCTCCGAAGCCTGCCTCTGTGGAGCGAGTCCGCGGCTCTCTGCTCCCAGTCCGTCCTCTGGGTTCTTCTCGGTTCTCCCTCATCCCCCTCTTCCTTGGGTTGGGCGCTCAAGCACGGCAAACACGTACCACGTCAAACATGCACCTCGGCTCCGTCCCCGTACTCTATCCCTGCTGCCTCCTACGGTGCCTTCAACTCCAGCCTCTGGCGCTGGCCCCAGAGGGGCCACCCCTCCAACAGCCCCCATGGTCAGCAGGCGGACTTCTCGCGGACACAACCGCCCCCACGGTAGCGAGGCAGGCTTCTCACGTACATAACGGCCCCCAGGGCCAGTCAGGGGGGCTCCTCACGTACAGACCCCCGGGGGTGGGAGATAAGACAACTCTGATGGCTTCACCACGACTGGAAGGAAAAATACCGAGTAAAACACACACCACACGCAGGCTGTGTCACCAGAGCCCCTGACAGAGTCTCCCTCTTTGTGCTTCTCCGTCCTTTGGGCCGCACACACTAAGCTGCTGACTGGTTCTCACACAGCCGAGCCTTCCAACCTGCTGCCTTCTTTGCTTCCTGCCTGCACACAGGAAGCTCCCGTGTGTCTTCAGCGTGTCTATGATATTGTCTGTGACTTGCCCAGGCCAAGCCAGTTACTGGCCCTGATACGTGCTCTGTCAGTGCCAGGACCTTGGGACTGACTGCTGGTGTCATTGAGGACCACAAGGGCGCGGACCGGGATGGATCACTTTTTGTGCCCAGTACAGCCACTGCTCAATAACTTTTTTAATTTTAAATTCACTGAGCTTGTTGGAAGATAAAGCATTTCAGGAACTTGTATACATGGAAAATAATCACTTCCTTTAAACTTAAAATGTTTGACAAGCATGAAAAAGAAAAGTAGCAAATTACTTCTGGGAATAGGCAAACCAACAGCTGCACTCTCACTTCTGAGTCCGTCATACAAATCAGACCAAAGAGGGGCGCCTGGGTGGCGCAGTCGGTTGGGCGTCCGACTTCAGCCAGGTCACGATCTCACTGTCCGTGAGTTCGAGCCCCGCGTCGGGCTCTGGGCTGATGGCTCAGAGCCTGGAGCCTGTTTCCGATTCTGTGTCTCCCTCTCTCTCTGCCCCTCCCCCGTTCATGCTCTGTCTCTCTCTGTCCCAAAAATAAACGTTGAAAAAAAAAATTAAAAAAAAAAAAAAAAAACAAATCAGTCCAAAGAGAAGGAAGGCAGCACCTCTCTGGTTTTTCAAGTAAAGGCAACCAACACGGTAAGTCATGCCAGCTCCACGGGACCGAAGACAGAGAACTCGCATTTCCTGACCACTGCCATGCAGAACTCTCCCGTTTCCCGTGCTAAGGCTACAACGAAAGACGGAAAACTGAGTAACGGTGTGTGCAGACACAGCATTTTATAGTTTCGAAGCCACATACACATATATTATCTCATCAAACACTTAAACACACATCATCTCTCCACTCTGAGGTGAAGAAACTAAGGGCATTTTCCTGTAACTAAGATGTACAAGCTGGAACATGAACCCAAGACTTCTAACTGTAACTACATTACCTCCCTCATAAGCACATTTTAAAGGTGTCCAACACAGGGCCACAGAACAGGAGCCACGAAATGGTCGAGACACATCACATGTCTAATGCATGTGGGGCCAAATCACACACCTTAAGTTTACAATTAAACTTCTCCTCAAGTTTACAATTAAAATTAGAGGGGCGCCTGGGTGGCGCAGTCGGTTAAGCGTTCGACTTCAGCCAGGTCACGATCTCGCGGTCCGTGAGTTCTAGCCCCGCGTCAGGCTATGGGCTGATGGCTCAGAGCCTGGAGCCTGTTTCCGATTCTGTGTCTCCCTCTCTCTCTGCCCCTCCCCCATTCATGCTTTGACTCTCTCTGTCCCAAAAATAAATAAACGTTGAAAAAAAAAAATTAGAATAAATAAACATTAATAAAATGTTTCACTTTTAAATAAATCTTCACGGAGGGGCTCCTGGGTGCCACAGTCAGTTAAGCATCTGGCTCTTGATTTTGGCTCAGGTCATGATCTCATGGTCCGTGAGCTTGAGCCCCACTTCTGGCCCTGCACTGACAGCGCAGAGCCTGCTTGGGATTCTCTCTCCCTCTCTCTCTGCCCCTCCCCTGCTCACGTGTGCATGCGCACATCCTCTCTCTCTCAAATAAACAGACTTTAAAAATAAATAAACCTGGGGCGCCTGGGTGGCCGACTTTGGCTCAGGTCATGATCTCGCGGTTCGTGGGTTCGAGCCCCATGTCAGGCTCTGTGCTGACAGCTCAGAGCCCGGAGCCTGCTTTGGATTCTGTGTTTCCCTCTCTCTCTGCCTCTCCCCCACTCATGCTCTGTCTACCCTTTTTCTCAAAAATAAACATTAAAAAATAAATAAATAATAAGCAAATAAACAAACTTGGGGTGCCTGGGTGGCTAAGTCGTTTGGGTGTCCAACTTTGGCTCAGGTCATAATCTCACAGCTCGTGGGTTCGAGCCCCACATCGGGCTCTGTGCTGACGGCTCAGAGCCTGGAGTCTGCTTCAGATTCTGTGTCTCCTCCTCTCTCTGCCCCTCCCATGCTCATGCTCTGTCTCTCTCTGTCTCTCAAAAATAAATAAACATGACAAAAAAATCTTTTTAATAAAAATAAATAAACTTTATAAATAAGTAAATAAATAAATAAAATCTTAATGGATAACTTTGCTTTGGAGTATAAATAAATGCATTAGGGCTGCTGTAACAAATTACAACAAATTTAGTGGCTCAAAATAACACAAATGTATTATCTCCCAGATCTATACTTCTGAAGAACCCTTTCTGGGAGTTCTAGGGAAGGATCCCTGTTCTTGTTCCACCCACACTTGTTAGCTCAGGGCCCCTTCTTCCATCTACAAAGCCAGCAATGGTGGGGGAGTGCTTCCCACATTCTATCACTGTGACCTCCTCGTCAGGGCACCCCCACATGTAAGGACCCCTGTGACTACACTGGGCTCACCCCAAATCCACTATACTCTCCCCACTTTAAGGTAAACTAACAGCAACCATGAGTTCCACTGAAACTTTAATTCCCCATTGCCAAGTAACAGAATCCAGTCACAGCTTCCAGGGATTGCTACGTGGCCATCATCTGCCTTGGGGGAGCAGGGGGAAAGACAGTCGCATCATTCTACAAACCAAAACAACCCAGATTAAGAGTGGATACTAATTAGGGGTGCCTGGGTGGCTCAGTCAGTTGGGTGTCCAACTTTGGCTCAGGTCATGATCCCACAGTTCGTGGGTTTGAGACCCATGTCGGGCTCTGTGCTGACAGCTCAGAGCCTGGAGCCTGCTTTGGATTCTGTGTGTCCTCTCTCTCTGCCCCTCCCCTGCTCACACTCTCTTTCTTTCTCTCTCTCTCTCTCTCTCTCTCTCTCTCTCAAAAATAAATAAACATTAAAAAAAATTTTTAAGTGGATACTAATTAAAATTTAAACTTAATTTGGAAGTTTCACACCCACTCCTCATGAAACCAGGTCCATGGAGAACAGAGACCATTCATTTATTTTAAAACGTTGTCTCAATTGGACATTAGAAAAACTATCTTACTTTATAATAGTATATAACAGTATACTAGTAATCATAGTATAATATTTTTATAATATAAAAATAAAGTATCTTACTTTAAAAGACTCTTTACAATCAGAGAGCAAAATGAAGAATCAGTGACATTCTATCTGTAACTATGACTTCACGCGTAGACTAAGTGTGACTGCTCTAACCTTTGTTTGCAGAGACTGTTTTTCCATTCCCCACTCAGGTTCACCTATTTACTTAAAATGCACAGGGTGAAGGTCAAAGACAATGATTAACTCACTTGGTCAACTTAAACCTAGTGAACATCAGTGAATAAGTACCAGGTGATAAGACTAAACGACTAAAACTTATAGCTCTTTCCTGCTTAAGATGTATTCTTATAACCTCACTGGACTCTGGCATCACTGTGAGGTACATTGAGAGAAATACTGCTCACATTTTTCAATGACAGCCAGAGAAAAGAGGCGATGTGGACAATCCCACAATGCACGCGCCCTGCGTCAGCCCACGAGGACCGTACTCACAACACTGGAATGGCTGTGGGAAAATGAACGGTACCTATTAAGGATAGAGGGGGAAAAACCTAAATTCAGTAAAAGCATCACAACATTTCCCGAGACTACACGAGGCACATATTTTAGAGATGCTCATTAGAAAAAATTCATGACGAAAATGTGTAATTATACACTTCTACTCAAACAATAAGAGAAATCTAAATCAATCAGAATTTTAAAGAGAGTATTAAAACGAGAATCAACACTCCTACGTGAGGAAAAAATGAAAATTTTATAGCAGTTTTTTCTTTTTACTTTTCTACTAATTCTGTGTAAACTCTGCAGGACTAATCAAATCAACAGAGATTATGTGCAAAAGCCCTGGAAGCTTAAATACTGCAGTAAACTTTTTAAAGTTAAAATTTACCTGTCCTCATTAAAAACTGACTGAAAAATATCACCAAATGTAAAAGCACAAAATTTCAATGACAGTTACATTTTTAGTGTCTTTATATGAATCAGCAAAATAATTATCTTTTTGAACAGAAGTTACAAACAGACTTTGAGGTCGAAATTCTTTTAAGATATACTATTTGAACTGTTCATATGTCTCCATTAATGTTAATAGAGTAACATTTCGATGCAGACAATAGTGGAGAAACTTCATTCCCTCCTCAGAATTTTTGCCTCTAGACGTACATATAACAAAGTTGGAGGAAAGGCAGAAGGCTTGTTGATAGTGACAGGATTATTTCAAAACCCAATTATATCTGTTCATTCCCTTTTGCTTAATTAAAGCAAAAGGCATCAAAATCTTTCTCGGCAGTAATCATGCGGAAGCTGCAAAGCCCAGATCCGGTAATTAACTTAACCTTATCACTGAACTGTATTGGGTCATCCGGGTGCAGCCCAGTATCAAAGCTAAGAATCAATGCTCTCGGGCTAACATCTGAGAGTGACACAGAGATTGAATAACGCCATCTGTAAACGGACAGGCTTTGTTCCTGCCTCGCTGTGCTGGATAAATGTTCCTGCTCATAACTTTAATGTGGCAGCTTAACCATTTAATCATTGTACATTAATACATTATCAATATCATGAACATGTAACTACAAAATTACTTGTCAAGGTAATCAGATATTACAGATTTTGTGCATAAATGCAACATGGGGGATTTTGCGTATTAATTGTACACTTACAAAGAAGAGATATTACAGATTTATAAACACATAGAGAGACACTTTATGCCCAGTGATGTTTAAGTTCTAGACGAGTGTGTTTTTGAAATTTAAATGAAATCATTCCCTGCTACATCTTTCATCAGATCTATGCATGGGTGATTTTAACATAGCTTGATTCAACCTAAAAGACTGATGTTTATACAATTTTCAAAAATTCAATTTGTCCAATTATGCCAATTTACTTGATATTTTATTTGTTTTCCTGGAAAATATTTCAAAATACAATAAATCATCTTTTGAATATACATTGCTTAAGGTCATCTCTTCATTATTCCCAGTTAAGCTTGAGCATATTTTGTTATTTTCCTAAAGGATCAAACATTCTGTTGCCAAGACTTGATTTTGAGGTCTTTCACTTTCACCAAGTAAGACACTAAATCATAGGGGACGGTGATCAGCAAATTCTCTGCGACAGGCCCCGAGCCTGCTGAGGTAATGCAGCTGACAAACTTTGATGTGCTATGCCCGGGCACATTATGTTCATGTAGTGTGTACATCTGGGCACCCTTTATGGCAATGCAGCAAACAGCCACTCATTTATTCCACTCTAATTAGCACACATGTAAATCCTCACCAATCAAGCCGCGTGCGGGGTTACTGTTGTGGCAGCCATACAGCAAGCTGGCAGAACATGCGAACGAAGGACGAGAAGACACTTCTGGGCTTGATCTGAACCTGCCATCACACCAGGCAGGCTCCCCCAGAAAGGGCTGTGACCAGCTCTCCCTTTCAAAACTGATCAGGGGGCCCCAAAAGAAAAAGGTCAACAGGCAGAAGGCTGATGGGCCACAACTCTTGATTCTTTACCAGTCCTAGGAATACACCTGAAGCAACATGCTTCTCATTCACTTACATTTTTTTTCAAAGTTTATTTACTTTTGAGAGAGACAGAGACAGAGAGAGAGAGGCAGAGTGCAAGTGGGGAGAGGGGCAGAGAGAGAGGGAGACACAGAATCCGAAGCAGGCTCCGGGCTCCGAGCTGTCAGCACAGAGCCCGACGCGGGGCTCGAACCCACGAACTGTGAGATCATGACCTGAGCCGAAGCAGGTCGCTTAACCGACTGAGCCACCCAGGCACCCCTCATTTACTTAAAACCACAACAGTTATAAGCAGAAGTCACAATTAGGTTATAAACAGGCTTTAAAACAGAGATAAAAAGCAATTCTGAAGCAAGATTGTCAAACCACAGTGCACAATAACTATGGGATTACTAGAAAATCAGAAACGAATCTCTCTATGCCCGTGTGCCATAGGACGCAATGCCCACAAAAGGCCTCTATAATCGGTAAAACAACCATCTGTTAAAAGCCAGCGTAAGTCACTGTTTCCTTTTATTAGTCATATGGTGGCATATAAATTTAAACTGATTTTCCGTGCCAGATTACTAAAAACGGTAACTCCGTCTTTAAACATACTTATAAAAATTTTATCAAAAAAACAGCACTAATTTGGGAATTTTTAATTTGTTTCTATTATTTCTTTCACCATGATGAAACCTTCACGCCTTTTTTAGGTAACATCATGCACAACAGTAATTTGAGAAATAAGAAAACTGTTCAAAGTTAGAAAGAACAGAGATGGTGCCAGTAAAAGTGGATGTAGTATCCACATTTAAACATTTTTACTAGAAAGGTTTTTCCCAATGAACCTGAACTCAGGCTGGTTTTGGACACTCATTTAGCTTGCTGTGACAATTTGCATCATTGAAGCAGTGATGAAGTACGATGGAATGCGTCACACGGGCAGCATGGCACCAGGTGCAGGAGACACACACACACACACACACACCCCAAAGCAGGCTCCGCCCACCCCCCAGAAGGCAGCCATTCCAGGCAGAGAAGGTCACGTTAAGTGTGTAAACGCATCAGACCACTACAAAAAGGGCACCATGTGGTTTTAAATATTTTTTTTTCAACGTTTATTTATTTTTGGGACAGAGAGAGACAGAGCATGAACAGGGGCAGAAAGAGAGGGAGTACAGAATCGAAACAGTCCAGCTCTGAGCCATCAGCCCAGAGCTGAGCGAACTCACGGACCGCGAGATCGTGACCTGGCTGAAGTCGGACTTAACCGACTGCGCCACCCAGGCGCCCCCCATGTGGTTTTCAAAGGACGAGAAGTCTTCCTCAAAAAAGCCCACGACACCCTGACTTCTTAAAATACTGAGGTATTCTAAGGTACCTAAAATCCACTTATTAGACACTATTTACCAGGAACTCACTCTTAAGTGTTAGAAGCGTACTGAGTAAAGAGAACAAGTACTGTCTCTGTCTTCGTGGAATCCACAGCATGGTTTGGGGGGAAGACACTAAACTTGTCAACACATCTGCCTGCACAGCTGGAGGCTACAAGTGAAGGCCAGGTGCATGTGCCAGAGGGCCTCCTCTCCGCCCCCCACTGCCCCTGTAGGCCTTGCAGGGACCAGACTCAGTAGTCCCCTCATCTGAAATAAAATTACCATGCCCACCCGTCCCCACTCTCAATCCTGTTCCCCGATTTCTGCTTCTCCAAAGAGGTGACACTACTTCGGAACACTCCCCCTTACATGGTCTTGGGTCGTGTTGATTTTGACCCTCCTAAAGATGAGGGGGCTCTGTCAGAGCAGACACACGGCTGGCTCTGTTCACAGCTGAACCCCACACCAAGCACACATCAGGCACTGAGTAAACACGTGTCGAAGAGATGGGTAAACAAAGGAACAAATGAACATTCCAATCAATACATGATATACAGAACTCTGGCTTGACCAGATCCAGGGAACGTGGATCATCTCCCCTGCCAGGGCTGAAAGCCATGGGGGTCATTTACAGTTAACTTTAAGAATTTATTACAGATATTTGCACAATCAGGAGCAAATCACCGTCTTCACGAAGAAAACAATCAAGGTAATTCCTAGGATGTCTCCAAAACAAAAGTGAAAGCTTGGAGGAAGACAAGAGAGCAATACAGAAGATGTTACCAATCTTTCAAATAAATCTTTCAAGCCCACAAATAAATCCTGTAAAAATGATAATTCTATAATGATCTGATATTAAAGAATTCCTGGATTGGAATTCATTTTACCTAATTTGTCTTAAAACATATAACCACCCAACATCATAATCCAAAGCATCCATGATCATGATCAGCCACAGGCATGGAGACATATGTACTTGAGGTCACTGAATAGGCAGGAAGATATGGAGAGACACGCAGAATTCGACACTCCCGTCTACATTAGCCCTAATTGTTAGCTGGGAAAAGAAAGCAAGAAAATGATCTTTAGTAGCTGACAAGGACACTGGCTCATAGACAAGTCAGTGCAAATAGAGTCCAAGAGATACAATATAAACTACTCTTTCATCTATAAATAGTAAGTACAGTTTTGTGTTTTATATGCATAGAGTTTCTTCTCACCTGCAAAAGAAAGTTCACATCTCACATCAAGACCTTACTTAACCTATTTTTTTTAATTTTCATATTGTCAAAAATGTCCAGTGTTTGTTTTCTTTCTATTTACAAGACACAAGCTATTAATTTTTAAATATATCCCTATCTTATTTAATCACTAATAAAGGACAAAAATACAATTTCACCAACAAAAATGAAATCTGACTTTTGCTACACTAATATGGTTTTTCCCCATAAAATAAACCATATTCAAAATAGAGCAAGCCATATGAAAAAAAAATTAACCTACATTCAAAAATACCATCTTTAATCTACAAATATACATCCGTAAGACTACAGATGTGGGATATAAGCACGAGACATTTTAACTAGGATATTTATAGACTCCATCTGAAGTTGTTTTAAGGCATATAATAAATCTTAAGTTCTATCATAGAATAAATAGCATCTGGGCAACTGAGCACTTTCTGCTGCATTTCCAAAGGGCATCCTATCCGACTCAGTCAGAGGTGGCAAGTAAGTGGCTCAGGCAGTGCCCCAGAGCCTTCCGTCCCCATGATGCCACAGGCAGCCTCCAGCTCTCTCAACAGACTCCACTCGTCCACTTCTAACAGAGCAGAGCAGAAATCAATCAATCCTCCCTGGGCTTAATCAAGGGTACTTTCCTGACAAGTTGGACTCTCTGAGTTTACAAAACAAAACAAAACAAAACAAAACAAAACAAAACAAAAAGAATTCTCAAAACACCTTAAACATAACATTATTTAGCAATCCTCTATAAACCTCCTGAGAAACTAACTCAGCATGGCATAACTTGATCAAAGTGTATTTGACATTCAATGCAATGATATTTAGGTGGTATTAAAATGCAAGTAAGGAAGGGTCGGTCTTCGAACCTAGTACTGCAGTCCGTGTGAGCGAAGGAGAAAAAGAATCTCTATGAAAAGCAAAAGGTCTGCCATCAGAAAGACACATTTCTACCACGTTGGTTGTTAAAATCAAAGACGAGGGGCGCCTGGGTGGCGCAGTCGGTTAGGCGTCCGACTTCAGCCAGGTCACGATCTCGCGGTCCGTGGGTTCGAGCCCCGCATCAGGCTCTGGGCTGATGGCTCAGAGCCTGGAGCCTGTTTCCGATTCTGCATCTCCCTCTCTCTCTGCCCCTCCCCCGTTCATGCTCTGTCTCTCTCTGTCCCCAAAATGAATAAACGTTGAAAAAAAAAATTAAAAAAAAAATAATAAAAAAAAAAAATAAAATCAAAGACGCGACAAATCACAGGAGGAGTGTACCTGCAACTGCACAGGGCCCTGCCAACACCCATCCCTTTCCTCTACTTTCTCCCAGAAAACAAAACTCTTAGTGCAGGGTCTAAGGCGTGGAGACGTTAGGCTAAAGCTGTTAATGCAAACAGCACAGCAATTTAAGCAAGAAAATGCAAATTTACGCTTCACAAAGAGGGGTCATGTCCGTATACTGGTGGCAATGCCAACACTGTTTCAGCATTTTATAGAACGGGACATTGAGCATTTTGAGAGGGACGTTTCACGGACCTGCAAACTTCCAGAGGTGGTCAACCAACATAAAATTATCAACAACTTTCTTTGGGTCCCTCTGGCCATGAACCCAGGTCTGTGTTGTGCTCAGCACCACTGAGAGTTACAGCCATACTCAGGACTACAAAAAAGAACTCCTTTTTCATTTCGTTCTCCCAATTATAATTTTACAAAATCACATCCTATTAACAGCAATATCCTGATTGGGTAGATGGCTATATAAAAGAGCTCCTTTTCCATTCCAATAAAAACAAAATCATTTCAAAGGCCTAAAGAAACCGGGCATGTTGACATTATTAACGATATTAACTGATTAATTAATCAACATAAATGTATGTTTAGAGGCAGCTTGTGGATATTTGTTAGTACATCACTTACCAGCAGGACAGGTCATGGTAACATAACTCAGTGATGATTTTATTACTAAAACCATTACCATATTCTCTAAAAATCAATGCCAGTAGCAACCAAGTAAGGCCAACTCCTGTACTATGCACACTCACATATCTACATATGTCTGTGTGTGTGTGTGTGCAAGTATATGTGCATGTATGTATAGGTGCATGCAGGACACATTTGTTTATATGCAAAGGAGATATATCTATATATAAAGAAATATGTGTACATGCCATTCTACTTTTCACTGATAAACCATTTTACCAATATATAAAACTCATTTATGTGCACTGAAAACAATGTAAATCAAAAATAAATTGATCTCATGTTAGATTTTCAAAAAAAAATCTACTCTTATTTAGCCTTTTTCCACTCCAGGCAGAATATTTATTACTTTATTAAAAATCAATAAAATAAAAACTAAAAATAAAATTAAAAAATCAGTAAAATATCTATAAAGAAGATATTGATAAAACTGCAATGTATTTATAAGCTTAAGATATGGGTAATACATGTCTATCTCACTTACAAATTTGAGTATTCTTGAACTGTTGTATAAAAGATGATGAAGGAGTGGCCTATTAAATTATACATTTTCGGTAACTGCCATTGAGAATCTCAGAGATGTATTTAGTAAGAAACACCAACCCAGGTGCAAATAAGACACAGGCAGCCTTCCCATTTTACATCCAAACTCGGAGCTAAGAATCCTGGACACTGAGCTGGTATCACACCAGAAAGTTGATGTCAACTGAAAAGGCAATGTAATCATATGCAAACTGCATTTAATCAGCAGCCCCTCCAAAATGTAATGCCACCTCTGATCTAATACCTCATTAGAGAAGCATTCAAAAATGGAATATTCACAGGCATGTCTCCTTTATAGATATTTTCACTATAATAATGGTAGCTGAAACGGCACCCCACAGAGGTCTATGTGCATACCAAGCTAAAACATAAGCAAATTAAACCACAAACTCTACTTTGAAGCTTGAATTTCAGGATTTACAAAACAAAGCTGATACAGGCATGTTTATTTATTTATAGAGGCTTATGAAATGTATTTCCCAAATCTGTAAAATAGTCTTTTCTCTCCACAACGCAATGAAGAAACTGGGGAGGGGGTATGGAATAGGACTAGACTGGAAACAGGTTAAAGGCCAACAATAACGAAAAAAGCTGGAATGAAAGAAAAAACTGAAAAACAAAAACAGGGGCAGAAATCAGGGTCAAGTTGAAGATTAGATTCAAATCAGAAACACCATATGGAACAAACAGCCTACATCACAACTGTTGAATGACAAGTTAGCTGTAATAGTTGTCTTCCATGGCCGATGGGGGGCGGGGAGGGGGGGCTCTGTTGATGGCTGAAAGAAGCAAGAGAAGGTTTCTGGTACTGTATTCCTGATCCTGATGCTGATGACATGGGTATATTCATTTTATGAAAAGTCATCAATTTGTACACTTGAGATGTGTGCACTTGTCTGTATGCGATATACATACACAATCACAGAAAAATTCAATCCCGAGTTCCAGAGTAGCCAGTAAACAGTCCGTACAGGAAAACCAAAACAACACAGGATGGTTGATCTTTGCAATAAGTTACCTCACTACATGCAACACCAGCTGTTTCCTTCTGGGGAGTTGATCAACAAACTGATTCAAGGAGGGCAAGCTGGTTCCAGCACCAAATAGCACTTATGACAATTGTCTATGGTCTCAGCCAGCTCCGAATGCTGTTAACAAAATATGTACCATAGACTGGGCAGCTTAAACAACAGACCGTTCTTTTGTCATAGTTCTGGAGGCAATTCCAAGAGCAGGGACAAGCATGGTCAGATTCTGGCAAAAAGTCTCGGTCCGACTTGTAGATGGCTCCCTTCTCACAGAATCCCCATATGGGGGTGGGGACAAGACTGATAGACAGAAGGAGGAAGGGGGAGGGAGGGAAAAGAGGGAGGGAAGGAGGACCACAAGCTGTCTGGTGCCTCCCCCTGCAAGGACACTAATTCCATCCTCTCAGGGCCCCACCCTTAGGACTTTACTTAATCTTAACTTAACTCTTTATAGATCCTGTATCCAAAACTACAGTCACACTGGGGATTAGGGCTTAAAAATTTGAATTTGGGAAGGATGCCATTCAGACCACAGCATCTACTAAATGCCTGGCACCATTAGAATACCAGTAACTATTTTTTAAGATTTGATAGATGAATTTTAGTAGAAAAAATAAAAAAAAGTACAGGTTCCAGAAGCAAAACAGTAATGTCACCTTCGAGATGAACAAAGTCTAAAATCCTAGGTAGACAACAATCACATGTTGTCACGGCTGTGCTCCTCCTTTCCGAGAGGACTCTCTCTACCACTGTAACCAACATGGGTGAGGGACCAAGCGTCCTCTCTTGTCACGGAAACAGCTCACCATTTGGAAGGATGAAGGTAAAGCTGAAAAGAATGGCCTCTGAGAGAAGAGAATAGAGTTCCCATACAAGGGAAGGGGCGAGGTAAGGCTTCCGGAGAGACAACCGGGGAAGAACCAGAGACAATCAGAGGGCACAGTTATCTCCATGTGCCCCCGCTACGGGAGCCTGGGGGAGCATGACAGGTGCTGATGGTCCCGTGCAGTGACATCACACTTCTGATACCCTTACCAAAAGCGTGGGTTCAGCAGTTTTCCACCATCTCAGACAGTGATACAGACAACCCTGACCTAAAGAAAATGCCAAATATGTGGCAGTATAGAAACCACTCATGGTAAACTAATTAGATGGTTTTTATCTAGAACATTTCTCCCAAGAAAGCAAAAGGAAAGGACTTTAAACTCAGGCATACTATGGAATTTATTTTAAAATTTACTTTACAAAGAAGACTTGGGGATTTAGAAAATAGTGGCATATTCAATTTAGTAAACCTCAAGAAGTAGCATACTTCTCACTCAACAGACCATATTTTACTATCCAAATGCCCTTAGAAAATGGGATTATAAAGTATACATGAATTAAAAACTTTGACATATCCAGCATATTTTTTATTGAAGTGTGGTAACAATGGTTATGCTACAGGAACAAAGCGCTAACTTCACTGTAAATGACAGAGGCAATGACAATTTAAATTAGAAACTCACATTTTAGGGGCAACTTTCACTTAATTTACTAACAGGACCAAATGCATATAATTTTCTCTCAAGAGAACCAACTCTCACAAATCACCTCTAGTCTTTCAATAAAATAAGTATGGTACAATGTTAGAAAATCTGTGTTGCAGTACAGGCTCTGTTATGTAAAATGGGATTTATATCCCTTTTAACATTATCATTGTAAAAATTCCCACATAAAATGGGAAAACTACACCACATAAACCTACCTAACAACTGAAAAATGCCTGCTTAGATTTATCCAAATCTAACAAATTAAGGACCAAAAGCAGCGTGCGGGGTAGTAAGAATTCCCTCCTACAGCAGTTACTAGAGCACGTCACTTCATTTAGGGGCCTCCTGAAATAGCACACAACAACTGTTTTCTCCACGCCTTTACTAATAAATGCAACTGCTCACCTGCACGTGAGTACCAGGGGACATTTTAAAAATCTCAAAACTGCTCAAAACGCTTTAGACAAAGTTCAGGTGTCATCAATCTCCTTAAAAGGACTACTCGGAGGGCTCACGTGGGGCCTTTCCTCAGGTAATGGACCCGTGTACCACACCCCGACTTACAGCCGTCCCTCAGGCCCGTATATCACACCCCGACGTACGTATGGCCGTCCCTCCGGTAAGGGGCCCGTGTACCACACCCCAACTTACAGCCGTCCCTCAGGCCTGTGTACCACACCCCGACGTACGTACGGCCGTCCCTCGGGTAAGGGGCCCGTGTACCACACCCCAACGTACGTACGGCCGTCCCTCGGGTAAGGGGCCCGTGTACCACACCCCCAACGTTTTTCTTTAGTCACTCATTTAACTTTTACCTCTAACAAAAAAAAAAAAAAAAAAAAAGTGTTCATAATGAGAGTAAAAACAAATCCCGCACAACTCCAGGCACACGTGCTCAAACGTTCACTTACACTTGGGTACACGCGTCCCATCTCACCTTTATGGCGCAACGCACAGGGAAACGTGTTCGATCCCACTTGAAACTGAGCCCCGACGTATTTCAAATGTGGCCAGTGCTAGAACACTAAAAATATACTCACAAATAATACCAAAAGGCCCTGGGAGAGGAAGGTGAAGGAAAGGGGGAAGGACGCAGCACGAGGGACGGACAGAGGCACCCACATTGTCCCTTAAGCACAGGACGCCTCTTTATAGAAGGTGCGCTGCCAATGCAATCAACCCAAACCTTTCCAGAGCCCTTGCGCCGTAAAGGCAGCTCTCTATAAACACTGGTGTTTGTTATTTGTGTGTGTGTGTGTTGGGGGGGGTGGGGGGGGTGGATGAGGTCAGAACAAACAGCATGGAAAGAGAGGTGAGCATACTCTTTACCAACTTCTACCCCCACCACCAATTAGGCTCCCTCTATGGCCTCATGAAACCTTGGGCGTGCTGCGGGAATGATCATACCATACTATTTTAAGATGATCAGTTTATGGCTTTCTGCACCAAAACCGTACATTCCGGAGCCAAAGTTCAAACAGCTCTATTGTTCTTTGTGTGCTGAGTCCCGGCAAAGTGCCCGACACCTGACACAAGATCATGTCTATGGCACAGGTGACCAGACAGATGGACGGACCTAGGAAGGCTCCACTTGCACACTGAACTATACAGAGCGCTCCTTCCCAACAGTAGAGCCTGCTCAGTCTAAAACATGCACACATCAAGCACGCAGGCATAAAGAGCGTGAACAATGGGACAAGAGACAAATGGCTACTTCAGCTGTGCTCTTTAGCAGTCTGCATGTTAATATGTCCAGCTTAGTTAAAATAGAACATATACTTAAAAATCTGTTTTTGTGTAATCACATTAAATTTTTTTAAATGGATATTTTCTTAAGCTTAAATATCCTCAACTGTACTTAATATTGATTTGTAGGGAGTTCCTGGAGTTCAAAACTTTAGTAACTATTATTATTGTGGTCCTGCATCCATTATACATGAATAAGGGGGGAGGGGGGGAATCTTATCAAACAAAATAACAGAACTCTTTAGGCCTTTGTCAATTGATTGAATTTTTTTAAAATATTTTTTTAATGTTTATTTTTGAGAGAGAGAGAGAGAGAGAGCAAGTGGGGGTGGGCAGAGAGAGAGGGAGACAGAATCTGAAGCAGGCTCCAGGCTCTGAGCTGTCAGCACAGCGCCTGACCCGGGGCTCGAACTCCCGTACGGTGAGATCATGACCTGAGCCAAAGTCAGACGCTTCCCCGACTTGAGCCCCGCAGGCGCCCCATCAATTGAGTGCATTTCTGCCCTGCTGACCTGCACAGTGGACAAATAAATGTAATCAAATATGCTGATGTGATGCCGGCACTTACTAAAAAAAAAAAAAAAAAAAAAAAAAACCCTGGATTTTTTTCCTCTGTAGCTGTTTGTCTTATCAAGGATTTTACTCTATGATAAATCCTATAACCATTAAAAATCGTAGACCATTGACTTGTGCCTTAATTCAGACATGCTGAGCTCTTCAAAATAAATGTTCCAAAATAGCATACACTGCAAATTGCAATTCTAACATAAAACAAATGTTAAAAATGTTAGCATCTTTCCTGAATATAGTATAGTGTATTAATTGTTGGTCTTGGTAATGTAGCTTATTAGTTTTGCATAATTTAAGTTTTAATTCATCGTTTAATTTTTAATTAAGTAGGGTTTTTTTTTCCTCAAGCTTTCTGCTTATATGCTGGCCACAAAATGTGGTATATATAAAACAATTCTATGGCATGAATATATGACAGTACCATGTATTATAGGACTTCTCTATGATCTCAAACATGAAAACAATAGTAATAGTTCATATTCTAAAAAAAAAAAAAAAAAGCAGCCATTTTAATTTAGCATTAATACTTAAATAATTTAAGCTCAGAGACAATGCTTACAAAACTAAAGACCTAAACACAAAAGTAAAACCAAATCACTTCCTCTACAAAGAATTCCTTCAGATTTTAGTTAAAAATAACGAATCTTTTCTGGAATATCATACTCCATATTCAAAGCTAATTTGTATTTGATTTTCCTATGAAAACTACGGGGACCCATATGGGCATAGGTGCCAGAAGATACCCAGTCTCCTCAGAGGAACAGAAGGGAATATACAACATTGCCCACCTAATAGAAAATGGAAAAGCTAATGAGAATAGAGAAGGATCCAAGAAAGTGATGAGGGAAATGCTAACTTCCATGTCAACTTATGAGTTTGGAGAGAGGTCCAATTAAATCTTTAAAGTTATTATTAAAGCAAGGGCTCTACAGCAAGGCTCTCTCCTTTAGCTGCCTCCGAAGACAAAGCTCTCCAAAGCAGCACTGTTAACAGACTACAATGTCTCATCATCTGCAGACCTTTTTTGAAAAAAATTTTAAAGCACATTTTAATAAACTCTTCTAGGTTATCATTTCATACAATATAATTTTTAACTGTGCCTTTATTTGGTTTTTATGTGTTATATAGCCTCAATATGATGAAATTAGAAAAGAATGTCAATAAAGGAAAATTAACAAAAAGAGTCTGATGAATGCTTGTAATATCATGCCCCACCTCCAAATTACCTTGAGAGCACACACAAGTTTGCGGCCACCCTCACCAGGAGACCAGAACACTGGGGGTGGGATCTACCTGTTTCCATATTACTAGCACATCACAAAACCTCTCACCCACTCCCACCAGTTTTGATAATATTAAAATCACACATGTGCACGCGCGCGCACACACACACGCATCCCTACCACGTATGTGTTTGCTTTCTCCTTGGAAACAGAATTGCCAAGAAAAGTTCCATGGAGGCCTTTTAAGATCAATAGTTTCACAGCTAAAGGCAGAGCTATACTCTAGTAACTGCTCAAAATAAAAGAGATGTGCAGCCACTTAGTTCCTTTCTCTCCCTGGGGACCTTTCTAGCATTAGCTAGAACATGCATGTACCGCTGTCAAAAAGACAAGCTGCCCAAGTTAGAGTGGTTTACTCCAGAGGACAGGTACTTTCATGTTTTAAACTATGCATTTTGTTCATTGTTTGACTTCATATGATCATGATATTTGGAGGAAGGGGGAAAAAACGAGTTTTTTTAAAAGGAGGGGATTGATTAAAAGACTTGTTGAAGTAGCAGGCCAGTAAAGCTGGCTGTGTAGGAGGCACATGTCTCTGCCCTGAGCAGGGCCCTTCTTCTAAGCCACACCACCTGCATCCTTGCTCTTGGAGATGTGACCCACACAACAGTCAAGGTGACCACTTCTGCTCAGGAGTCCTCATGGACCAGATATCTAAGTCATCTCACGTATCCCGCAAGGTACTCTGGGGTCACTACGTAACTACCGAATAACCAACTGAAATCTTACATACGCAGGAGATCCTAACCAGAAGACCATATCTTCCCTTCCCATCCACATAAACATAATATCACACTAAACTCACATATATATGTGTAGATGTATTTTACCAGTTTGTAAAATAAGCCAGCAAACTAGAAATTATAAAAAGAAGATCAGAGAAAGGGTAGAGTACCACAGCTGAAAAATAACCTAGTACCAAGACCCTTGGAAAAATAAAGAAGCAAAAGGTACAAAAACTGTACTTTAGCACGTACACACTTTAGGCAGGACACCACTGCCACTGTTTTATATTTCAGCACTTGCCCCAATCTCTCCCATATTTGCATGGTGACTCCAAAAAGAAGGAAACAGGACATTCACCCACCAAGAATTAATGAGATATTCCCCTCAAGGAAAGGAGCATAGATGTTAAAACAGGCAAAAAAATAAAAAATAAAAATGAAAAAGCCAATTTCTGTAATCATATTAATATCTAAACTTTTCTAACTCTTCCACATCTCCTATCCCAGAGCAACTCTTATAAGCAACCTGACAAATATGGAAAACAAAGAGAATCAACAGTAGCTCAAAATGGCAAATGACATTGACCCAGGCTTGTATAACTTCTTTGAAAAACAGTACAGGGGCGCCTGGGTGGCTCAGTAGGTTAAGTGTCCGACTTCAGCTCAGGTCACGATCTCGCGGTCCGTGAGTTCGAGCCCCGCGTCGGGCTCTGGGCTGATGGCTCAGAGCCCGGAGCCTGCTTCCGATTCTGTGTCTCCCTCTCTCTCTGCCCCTCCCCCATTCATGCTCTGTCTCTCTCTGTCTCAAAAATAACTAAACGTTAAAAAAAAAAGAAAGAAAAACAGTACAAAAAAATCCCAAAAAGAAATTTGATTTGCTTACATTCAGTGTAGACCAAAAACCAAATTCCTACAGTTTCCTAACTATCTCAGGTTCATCCTTCTGTAAAATGAAAATAACAGTAACAGATCCATCAATGTCATGTGTTACTTAGAAGAACATATGAAGTGGCATTATACAGAAGGACTGTGTAACTCTGAAGTATCTTAAAATACTTGCTTTTCATTATCAAACAGACATGCAGACTGATACAGGTTCAAGAATTATAAAGTAAAACAATTAACCTTCCAGCCATGATGGAGCAACTTGGGCCCACTGTAAACAAGTAAAACATTGGACAAAATATCACAAAACAACTATTTTCAGAAATTGAACAATGCACAGAAAAGGATTGTGAGCCCCGGGAAGAGAAACAAAGGAGATGCCATCTATGACAACTCTGGATTTATGCCAAGCAGCAACCTCACGACCACAGTGCAGGGACCCACGTACAACACTTAAGAGTCTCACTTCCTACAGGAGACAGAGATGAACCAACCGGAATTTGACATTCAGGGAAGCACATGTGAAAAGAAAGTTGACCAAAGAAATAGTTCTCAAACTCTTAACAGTAGTTCCACAGATCCCTGGCTAAACACCAAAGCCAAACGTGAGTGAAGTAAAATTCCTTGAGAAGGCCAAAAAAAAAGCAAAAACCGGAGCTATAAGCAAAACGATTCACAGCAATCACATGAAGTATGGAAATCTTTAGGTTCTGACAAGAGGAACAGCCAGCCAAAGCATTTGGGAGACACAAATGGCATACCTTAACACTGGGCTAACCTTGCCCAAGAGTGAGCACAATCAAGGATTTGAAAACAAACCCCTAAAGGATCAAGATGATTCTCAAGTGACTCGGCTGACTATTGGAAGTAAGTACAACGTTATTTAAAGGAACACTACAAAATAAACCACAAAATAACACAGAATTTACAATATCCAAAATCCAATCAAAGTTACTAGACATGCAAAGAAGCAACAAAAAGGAATCCATAAACAGAAAGACAAGTAAATCAACACAGGCAAATCTAACTATTATACAGAGATAGAATTAGCAAGCATATTCCTTAAAACAGCTACTATAAACATGCAAGTGAATTTAAAGAACTTTTTTTTCTTAATGAGAATACTGGAGGATTAAAATAAATCTGAAAGGAAATGAGGAGAGATTCAGCAATCTGTCAGACAATATCAAACAGGCTTACATACACACAATTAAAATTCCAAGAGAAGAGCTCAAGGTGGGTAGAATAAGGAAGAAAACAGAAAAAAATATCTGAACAAGTAATGACCTGAAATTTTCCAGATTTGGGGGAAAAAAAAAATCCATCCACAGATCAAAGAAATGTAACAAATTCCAAACAGAATAAACAGAAAACAGAAAAGAAAACACACCAAGGTACATCAAAATATAATTGCTGAAAAGCAATTTTAAAAAGAAAACGTTAAAAGTCAAAAAATAATGATCTATAACTAGAGGAACAAAAAGATTTTTCATCAGAAATAACAGAGAACAGAAGATAATGACAAAACACATTTAAAGAAAATAAAAACTCTCAACCTAGACTTCTATATCTAATAAAATCTCCCTTCAAAAATGAAGACAAAATGATTGGTAGACAAACCAAAGCTGGGAAAATTAATCACCTGCAGACATAAACCATAAAAAAGGAAATTCTTCTGGCAGAAAGAGAATTATACAGGATGGAACTGCAGATTTAAAAAAAGGAATGAAAAGCACCAGAAATGGTACATAAGGGTACATATCATAGATTTCATTTTAATATTTGATTTATTTAAATGAAAATTACTTGCAAGGTTTTGTGGCATTTTTAACATACATATAAATTTAAATGTATGGCAAGAATAGCAAAAGATAAAGGTAAACAGTAAATAAAAACATTTCTAGTGTAGGTCCTTCCCCTTTACATGAAGTATTTTATTATTATTTGAATTTAAAGATCCTCAGAGTTAAAAACTCTGGAGCAATCACAAAATAACAGAGCAAGGAAATTTAACCAAAAAGCCAATAGTAGAAATCAAATGGAGCCCTAAAAAATACCCAATCCAAAAAAGTAAAAGAGAAAAGCAGGAAAAACGAGCAAAGACTATGTGAGACAAAGAACAAGATGGCAGATTTTAGTTATGAAAGATATTATCAGGACAAAAATGCAAGACTCAACTATAATACAACAAAGGACATCATATAGATAAATGCAAATCAAATGAAAGCAAAAGTATTTAGAAACATATACCACACTAAGCACAAGACAGCTGGAGGGGCCACATTAATATAAAGAAAAACAAAAATACTTCGAGACAAGGAGTATTAACAAACACAAGAAAGATCATTTCAAAGACATAAAAGAATCACTGCACCGAGAAAATAGAACAATCCTAAATGCAGACGCACCTAATAACAGAGGTTCTAAATACATGATGCAGAATCT
This sequence comes from Leopardus geoffroyi, assembly GCF_018350155.1. Taxonomy (NCBI): domain Eukaryota; kingdom Metazoa; phylum Chordata; class Mammalia; order Carnivora; family Felidae; genus Leopardus; species Leopardus geoffroyi. The sequence goes on from NW_025543563.1 coordinate 79,429, forward strand.
GACAGAATTCAAGGTAGTCACACATACACTTCAGTCTTTTTTGGTCTAAGGGTGATGGATGTCAAACATTCAATCAAAAATCACAACACATAAAACAGCAAGAAAAAAAATCTCTGGGATGCCATAAAGCAGGGCTTAAAAGGAACTTTGTACCTTTACATGCTTATATTAAGAAAAAGAAAAAGAGAGAAAAAGAGAGAAAAAGAAAAAGAAAAAGAAAAAGAAAAAGAAAAATCAATCTAAACTTCTATCCTAAGAAACTGGAAAAAGAACAGCAAATTAAACCTAAAGTGGAAAGAAATATATTAAAAACAAACAAAAAAAAAAAAGTAGGGGCGCCTGGGTGGCGCAGTCGGTTAAGCGTCCGACTTCAGCCAGGTCACGATCTCGCGGTCCGTGAGTTCGAGCCCCGCATCAGGCTCTGGGCTGATGGCTCAGAGCCTGGAGCCTGTTTCCGATTCTGTGTCTCCCTCTCTCTCTGCCCCTCCCCTGTTCAGGCTCTGTCTCTCTCTGTCCCAAAAATAAATAAACGTTAAAAAAAAAAAAAAGTAGAAATCAATGAAATTTAAAATGAACAGAGAAAAGGCAATGGAACAAAAGGCTGCTTACATGAAAAGCTCAAGAAAATAGGCAAATTTTTTGGCTAAACTGATCAGAAACTGTGAAGTGTTATTGAAATAAAAGTATTATAATTTTTAGCTGTAAAAACAAAGATCTATAACAGCATAAAGAATATTGCCTAGGGGTGCCTGGGTGGCTCAGTCAGTTAAGCATCTGACTTCAGCTCAGGTCATGAACTCGTGATTCCTGAGTTCCAGCCCCGCGTTGGGCTCTGTGCTGACAGCTCAGAGCCTGGAGCCTGCTTCAGGTTCTGTGTCTCCCTCTCTCTCTGCCCCTCCCCCACTTACGCTCTGTCTCTCTCTCTGTCTCTGTCTCTCTCTCAAAGATAAATAAATGTTAAGATTAAAAAAAAAGCATATTGCTTATAAAAGACTAAGTATTAACTACATTCATGGTAAAATTAAAACAAAGTTTAAAAAAACACTTTTTAAAGTTTTAATTAAAAAGTTCAACTTTGATCTTGAAATAGCAAGTGTGGAAAGAGGTGTTAACATTGGTTTTAAAAGTTGTTTGTAAGTATCTAAAAGATGAACAAATACAAGCACAGTTTTTAATTAAAAGACTTCCCCTCAACATACAATACTGAACTAAAACAGTTCTAACTGAAAACCAAGAATTTGGCTCCAAACAAAAATCAAAACAGGTCAAAAAGTCATTGAATAATCAAGGTAAATAAATGAATAATACTACATATTATATATCATAAATGAATACTAAATAAACAAATACCAATCTGCCCTAAACCAATCACATGATAGTAGAGGAAAATACTAATGAAATGTTAGCTAAAGTAAATGGGATGATGTCCAAATGGGGAAGACATTTTTTTCTACAAATGTACGATGTCCCATTTCATCAAAGGCCAAAAAAAAAAAAAAAAAAATTACAAATACTTTATATCTCTGAGGTATAGATACTTCCCCCAACATTCTTTCTGATTTTCAAAATCATAACATATAATCAAATGTCCTAATGGCTAAAATGTCATGTTTAAAATTTCTTGGCAAAATCAAGAAATCAAGTAAATGAAACTGCTCATGTTGGATAACATTCTCCTAAATTGTCTTCTGTTAATTCTAGTAAGATGAGTAGTGTGGATTGTTTTAATATTATTTTCCTTAAGATCTCAAGATATCATGGAGCTAATTACATTTTTCTAACCTTGTTTGTTTTATACGTGTTTCCTTGTAAAAAAAAAAAATTGTTTATCCACAAGTCCTCTCTTAAGGGTCTGTGGCATCGAAAATTTCCCATAAAGAAGGCAGGCAACATAATTTAACAAGGAAACTATTTATGCCATTATACACAGGGGAACTTTTTCTTTTTAATTTTAGCATAATTAACCAGTATTTCTATTGAGAAATATTGATCCAAGATATATTACAAGTGTTTGACAATCAAACAGCTTGTTTTCCGGAGGTAAACCAGGCAAAAATATCACGAAGCCAGGTGAAGCTTTTCACAGTATGTCCTTTTGGTGCCTGTTTCTACATTTCACTATACTGCTCTCACAGCTTGGTGCCCCGTGTCCTCACGATGACATCTGGATGAGGTTCCCACCATGGCAGCATCCCACCTGGGCCCACTTACGCCTGAACCTGTCCTGCCCTATCTCTCAAGCCCCCAGCTGTTATCTGCCATCACAACCTACAAATACCACATCTCTGAAAAACTAAAGAATATTAAGGTCAGAACAACATAATGATTTATGCTTCCTTTGTAAGATATTTTCCTTTTGACATAGGCAACTTCAGCTCCTGAGGCAAGCCAGGGAAAGGGAATCCTAAAGTGGAAGCTTTCCGTTCTCCCAAATCATACCATACACGACAATCCATGTGATTTGACTAAATGGCAACACTGCTTAGAGACTTGCAAAACATCACACTACAACCCCCAACACACAAACACAAAACGCTGACTTTATAAAGCATCAGTAGCAAAGTCAAGAGATTTGGACTGTTCCTTCATGTTGCCACTAGTCAGAAACTTCAAGCAAGCACTTTTCAGGTCTGACTCTCGGTGACTGCATCCACAGTGCAAGGGGAGGAGACGCTCAAACGACTCTGCAAGCTACCAACAGTAACAACATACTATCAAGTGTTGGTGTAACAGTCTTTACAAAGGACTACTAGAAGTAACACACCATAGCACGTGGGTCACATGACACATTCTTACACAGCAGCAATTAACTAGCGAAAATTAAAACTGTTTTAACGAATCGTTTACAGTAGGACCAACAAAACCACTAAATACTTCTATATAAATCTAACAAAGTACATGCAAGATCTGTATTCTGCAAGCCACAAAACACGGACAAGAAATGAAAGGCCTAAATAAATATGAAGACAGATTGCGTTCATAGATGGGAAGATTCAATAATGCGAAGATGTCAATTCTCTACTAGAGTCCAACAGACTCAATGCAAAACATAACTGAATAATCTTATGCAATGCATACTTCACACAATATTAAAAAAATTTTAACTCAAAATGGATCACAAGTCTTAATGGTAAACCTAAAACTTGTATAAAAACTTTCTATGAAAAAAATAGAAGACAGGGGGCGCCTGGGTGGCTCAGTCGGTTAAGTGTCTGACTCTTGATTTCGGCTTAGGTCATGATTCTAGGGTTGATGAGTTCAAGCCCTGCATCGGGCTCTGTGCTCTCAGTGCAGAGCCTGCTTGGGATTCTCTCTTTCCCTCTTCTCTCTCTGCTCCTCTGCTCTCACGTGCACATGGTACCTCTCTTAAAAATAAACTTTAAGAATAAATAAATAAATATATATATATATATATATATATACTTATACATATTAAAAAAATAAAAACTGGAAGACAACTCTGCATGACCTCAGGTCTGGCATTTAGTTTTCAGACACAAAATTAGAAGTACAAACCATAAAAGAAAATACTGACCAACTGGATTTCATCAAATTAAGAATTTCTGCTGTTCAAATAAAACAGGTAAGAGAATGAAAACACAAGCTGCAAAATATCTGCAAAACACGTATCTCATAAAGGACTAATACCCAGAATACAGAAAGAACTCTCAAAATTCAATAAGAAAATAACCCAAATTAATAAGCTGGGCAAAAGATTTGACACTTCACCGAAAAAAAAAAAAAAAAAAAAACTGGTAACAAGCACATGAAAAGGTCCTCAATGTATTTAGGCAGGAAGGAAATACAAAGTAAAACCACAATCAGATACTAAATGCAGACCTAACAGACTGGCTAAAACAAAAACTCTGACAGTACAAAGTGCTAATAAGGCTAGAAGCAACATTCTAGTGGTAATACAAGATGGTGAAGCCACTTTGGGAGACCATTTGGCAGTTTCTTATAAAGCTAAACACATGGCAGGACCTTGTAATCTCATTCCTAGTATTTACAAGGATGAGATTTATATCAGTTTTGTTCATAATCTCCAAAAACTGGAAACACTCCATATATCCTTCAACTTGGGACTGTATAAAGAAACTGGCATATCCGGACCACAGCATACAGCTCATCTGTTTAATCGTACCCCCCAACTTTTCCTGATTTTCACTATATCACATTTTGATCTGCTTCCCACTTCGTTATCAAGGTTACTATTAAGCTACTAGAAATTTACCTCAAAGCTGAAGTGTTCTCGTTTACATTTGTTAGTTACCATTTCAACCGAGCTGGCAACATACTTTGAACTCTGCACATCACATCTGATGCCGTACCTATATTTACCATTTATTTATTGTGTGTTCTTTTGACTAGTGAGCATTACATTCTGTAATGTAATGTACAATGTACAACTGAGAAAAAAGCTTCTAATGGATCTATTTTCAAGGGCAATCATCACTTTATGTAAGACAATGACCTCCAAGGGTGTAACTAAACTGGAAGAGTAAAGAGGTTGAGAAGCCATGTGGAATTTTGTAGAATTCACAGAGAAACAAATGTTTCCTAAAAGATTATTTTTGGTGATCTTAAAAAAAATTTACTAAAGAATTTAGGAAAGTCCAGGTCATTTCTATTATCCTTCTAAATTAATTTGTTTAAAAACCTGATCTTTTAAATTCAGAAGAATAATGTATATTTAAAGTATTCTATAATTACTATAAAAGTATTAATTAACAGTAGTAAGAAGAATAAGCTATCTATGCACTATAAATATAAGGCAAAAAAAATCATTTTCACGACATTTCTGAAACCATATGGTGTTAGGTGGGTCATAACATTAGTACTTTTCTTTGAAACCTTATATAATTACTAATCTTTTTAATTTTTAAGCTGAGTATTGACTTTGTAATAAATGAATGCAAGTAAAATTCCAAATCTGAAATAGTCTGAGTTATACTGACCATTAGCACTAATTTACAAAGAGACATATATAGATATTGCTTTAATAGTACCTTGAATTATCTTTCAGTTTAATGCCTTATATAATGCCACAATTTTTCATAAGGCAAAGATACACATATAACTCACTATTTCTACCTGATTTCCAAAACGATTAAAGGGTAATACAATGAATCTCTTTATTCAGATGTGACCCTTTCAACAAAGCCCTTGCTCATAATGCTCTAGGCTTTGCAGCACCAGTTCCCCCTTCCCCCAATCTTCTTACCTGCTTCCCAACCCTAATTCTCATCCTTCGCATTGTCTGTGTGTCCCACGAGACTCTAAACTCCATGAGAACCAATGGTTTTGTCTGAATTGTTCATTAGTGTATCCTCAGCATTTACAATGGTACTAGCATCTAGTAAGTGTTCAATAATTATTTTTTAAATGAAGTATTTTAAACATTACATACTATATGTAATACATACAAATTATCACTTTATTAACAACTGACGTTACCAATTAGAGAATTTAAATGTCTATGATTAAAAAACTTTTAACTTTGTTTAACCACCATTTTGCAAATATATTTTCTCATGGGAACTTTTTTCTCACTGAACATCTACAACAACATGACTATAGTTTTAGAAAAAATGGTTTCCACTCTTTTTAATAAAGGGTTGGGGCCAGAAGGTGTCACAGACTTAATTCCCTGTCAATGGAATGTTTTTAACTTCCCAAGTTATGAACAACCATGACAGATTTTTAAATAAAGAGGAGACAGAATTAGGCATGGGTTTTACAGTCAGTGGACAGAACTGGACCAGAGACAGAAAAAAGGAAAAGAGAGGAAGCAAAAGGGAAAGGCCAGGAAAGGATGATAAAGATCTGACCTTGGGCAGTGGCAAAGGGAATGGCCAAACATGATGACAAGTTTACAGAAAACATAGGCAGATGTAACCTTGTGCTGGGTGGCCAGGAGCACTTGCGTCACAGGGTTTCACGAAGTTTCTACCGTGAGTAGGTCACACATTAGTATAAACTGGGAAACAGAGGAGACAAAGATTTGAGAATATATGATACTTGCTTTGGTTTACATATTGACTTGGAGAAGAATAAAGACTATTAAGGGAGAGAATTCTGTACCCAGATTCTCCAGAAAGAAAGTTTAGGAATATAAAAGAAGAACCAAAGTTAGAATTCTAGAAAAAGTCAAAATTCAAGGAAGCAAAGTGAAACTAAAAGCAGTCACAGTGAATGGAAGGCTGGCCTCTTTGTTGATATTGTGGCCATATCCATACATGACCCACTTGACAGAAAAAATTAAAATGGAATTTTAAGTGCACCTAATCCAGTGTACTTTTGAAAATGCCTTTGAAAACCAGTGAACAAACAAAACCCAAAGATCCTTGTGCTAAGAAGGGTCAGATGACAAAACATAACAAACAACAAAGAGTATAAATAAATAAATTACAGGCTAGGTTAAAACATGAGCAGTTCTGTTGGAGAAGGAGAACAGGAGAAGCTGAGGATAGGCTGAGGCAGTAAACTGGGTAGGCAGAGCTTATGTCACTGTGAAGGTGACATCTGGGTATGGCCAAGGGAGGTGAAGGAGTCGGACAAACAGGTATCTGGGTGAAGAACATGCTGGTGAGTGTCACCACTAGGGCTCACACACATAGGAGACAACGTGCTCTGAAAGAAGCCAATGTGGCAAGGAGCAGAGTGAGCCAGGCGGGGTGCAAGAGGAGGCAGGGCCAGAGAGACATGGGGTTCAAGATCATGGAGGCTCTGCATAACACTGTGAGACCAGCTGTCCCTTGGAGGGAAAATGGAACCAGCACAATGTGACACGACCTGAGTACGTTTTTTATTAAAGGAGCAAAATGGCCAAACAACTGAGAACAGACCGCAGAGGGTCAGCAGTAGAGGGGGTAGAGCGACCAGGGAGCATCACAGTGACCCCAGAGAATGCTGCCGCCGCCACCACAGGGTGAGGAATAGCCGGACTCTGAATATGTGGAGCATTGGGCTGATCACACATCCTCCTACGGGTGTTTTAATATCCACATATCAGACATCAGCTCTGGGTGAGAGAAGTGAAGGTGGCAGAGAGGCATGGAGACACTGAGCTTGCCTCCTCCCTGAAACACAGCTAGATCAGCACCAAACCATTCGGCACACCTAGAAAATTGATCTGAGGATTAACACAACAATCTGCAAAACTTCAGCCACAAACCTCAGCAGGTACGCGGTGCAGAGGGGTGAACTAGAGGAGGGAATAACTGCAGAAGGTAGAGAGCTGTTTTTGTGGAGAGAGGACAGAAAAAGAAAACGAGGGAGAGTGTGGCTCATCAGGATCATGCAAAAAAAGTACTCCCCCAAAAGTAGCTGGAGAAAAAAGAGACAAAAAGTGAAAACACTCGCAGGGGACTGAACAAGGAATCTATTCCCCAAAACCACGGACAGGAAGGAGAGGGTTTCAATACCACCAGGATTCTATAAACAGAGGAACACAGTTTGAAGTTCTGGAGCCCAGTGCCTGGCGGTGCTCTGGTGAGGAAGCAGGGCGAAGCCCCAGGAGCAGGCAGCGGGGTCTGAGAGGTCTGTGTGCCACATGGGGAGTAGCGGTTCCCCTAGCTGGAGTGCACTTGGAGAGGCCATGTGACCTCCCCACAGGCAAAGACCCCAATAAAACTCAGAGAGCAGCCACATTTGCTGGTCTTGGGACAAAGCCACCAGAGTGCAGGGAAACCTGGTACCAGCTGTGTGTCGCAATTGGCCATAATCTCTAAACCTCTGCCTCTGCGCCATCACATGAACACTTCCGGGGGTGAGCCAGCACCCGGCCATTGCTCAGGGAGAACCTCTCCCAGAGGGTTGGCATGGGTGCAAGCAGCAGGGGTCCCTAAAATGTGGGGTTTTGAAACACAAACCCATCAGATATAAACCTCTGGAGGGAGGTGCCACCTGACAGGCCAACAGTCTGGACACGGACAGGGTAGAGGCGAGAGTGGGGACAGAGGCCTAAGATAAAGGAGGGGTGCTTGAACAAGGGTGGGTGAGAGCAGAAAGTTCCTCCCCCAAGACTAAGGAGTTGGGAGAAGCCATTTCCACCTCTCCTGCACACGCACATGCGCACCACACTGATCCACCCCAGTAAGCTAAGCAGCACCACCTAGTGAAGAAGGGAGCTGTTAGATCAAGCCCCACCCAACTGCAACCTCCCAGCACATCCCCCAGCAGACCAGTACAAGTCCCTCCACCTGCTTATTGGACAGACTACAGAGTGCTTCACTGTTTAGTTCTAGGGGAAACTGGATGTAACTTCATTCGGATTTCATTCTGTTTGCTAGTTCATGTATTTGTTTGTTTTCTTTGTTTCTGTTTTTGCTTAAATTGTTTTTTTCCTTATTTTTTCTTTTTTTTTCCCCTTTCATTTCTTCCCCATTTTTGGATCCAGAAAGAAAAATTGGATTATTATTTTTATTTACTTTTTTTTACTTTATTTTTTTTTCAACGTTTATTTATTTTTGGGACAGAGAGAGACAGAGCATGAACGGGGGAAGGGCAGAGAGAGGGAGACACAGAATCGGAAACAGGCTCCAGGCTCTGAGCCATCAGCCCAGAGCCTGATGCGGGGCTCGAACTCCCGGACCGCGAGATCGTGACCTGGCCGAAGTCAGACGCTTAACCGACTGCGCCACCCAGGCGCCCCTATTTTATTTTATTTTTTTACTTTACTTTAATTTTATTTTTATTTTTTATTTTTTTACTTTAACTTTTAAATTTTTTCTTACCTCTTTTGTCTTTTCCTTTTTTCTCTATTCTAGCAACCTTCTTTCAACAAGCAGACAAAAACAAACCGATTTAGCTTACATTATTTGATTTTCTGTTTTGTTTTTAATTTTTTAATTTTAATTTTTAACTTTATTAACTTCTTTCTTCCTCCAGAATGACAAAATGAAGGAATATACTCCAAAAGAAAGAAGGGGAAAAACTGACAGGCAGGGACTTAACACAGATACAAGCTCTTAAGATGTCTGAACTAGAATTTAGAACCACAGAATACTAGCTGGGGTTGAAAAAAGCATACAATCCCTTTCTACAGAGATAAAAGAAATAAAATCTAGTCAGTACCAAATTAAAAGTGCTATAACAGAGATGCAATCTTGAATGGATGCCCCAATGATAAGGATGGATGAAGCAGAGCAGCAAATCATATAATCAGAAGACAAAATTATACAGAATAATGAAGCAGAAAAAAAAAGAGGGAAACAAAGGCAAAAGAGCATGATACAAGATTTAGAGTACTCAGTGACTTATTTAAAAGGAATAACATCCAAATCACAGAAGTCCCAGAAGATGAAGAGAGAAAAAAAGGAGAGGAAGGTTTATGTAAGCAAATTATAGCAGAAAACTGTCCTAATCTAGGGAAGGACACAGACATCAAACTCCAAGACCCACAGAGAACTTCCATTAGATTCAACAAAAACCGACCATCTACAAGGCATATTATAGTTAAATTCACAAAATACACAGACCAAGAAAGAAGTATGAAAGCAGCAAGGGAAAAAGTCCTTAACCTATAGAAGGGAAAACAGATCAGGTTTGCAGCAGACATATCCACAGAAACTTGGCAGGCCAGAAAGCAGTGGCAGAATATGATCAATGTGCTGAATCAGAAAAATATGCATCCAAGAATTCTTTATCCAGCAAGGCTCTCATTCAGAATGGAAGGAGAGATAAAGAGTTTGCAGACAAACAAAAACTAAAGAAATTCATGACTACTAAACAAGCCCTGCAAGAAATTTTAAGGCAGACCTTCTTAGTGGAGGAAAGCCAAAACAAAACAAAAAGACCAAAAGCAACAAAGACTAGAAAGGATGGGAGAACATCACCAGAAACACCAACTCAACAGGCAATAAAATGACACTAAATTCATATCTTTCACTACTCACTCTAAATGTCAAAGGACTAAACACTTCAATCAAAAGACACAGGGTATCATAATGGATAAGAAAACAGGACCCATCCATATGCTGCTTACAAGAGACTCATATTAGACCTAAAGACACCTGCAGATTGAAAGTAAGAGGACAGAGAACCATCTCATGGTAATAGTCATCAAAAGAAAGCTGGTTTAGCCATATTTATATCAGACAAACTAGATTTTAACCAAAGAGTGTAACAAGAGACGAAGAAGGGGATTATATTGTAATTAAGGGGTCTATCCACCAAGAAGATCTAATATTTGTAAATATTTATGCCCCCAACATGATAGCACCCAAATATATAAAGCAGTTAATCACAAACATAAAAAAAAATCATTGATAATAATACCATAGTAGTAGGAGACTTCAATACCCCACTTACAACAATGGACAGATCATCTAAGCAGAAAATCAACAAGGAAACAATGGCTCTAAATGACACAGTAGACCAGATGGATTTAACACATATATTCAGAATATTTCATCCTAAAGCAGCAGAATACACATTCTTCTCGAGTGCACATAGAACATTCTCCAGAACAGATCATATACTGGGTCACAAATCATCCCTCAACAAGTACAAAAGATCGAGATCATACCATACATATCACAGTGCTATGAAACTCAAAATCAACCACAAGAAAAAAATTTGGAAAGACCATGAATACTTGGATTAAAGAACATCCTACTAAAGAATGAATGGGTTAACCAAGAAATTCAGGAGGAAATTAAAAAGTACATGGAAGCCAATGAAAATGAAAACATGACAGCCCAAAACCTCTGGGATGCAGCAAAGGCGGTCATAAGAGTAAAGTATATAGCAATCCAGGCCTTCATAAAGAAGGAATAAAGGTCTCATATACACAACGTAACCTTATATCTAAAAGAGCTGGAAAAAGAATAGCAAGTAATGCCTCCAAACAGCAGAAGAAGGGAAATAATAAAGATTAGAGCAGAAATCAAGGATATCGAAATCAGAAAAACAGATCAATGAAACCAGGAGCTGGTTCTTTGAAAGAATTAACAAAATTGATAAACCCCTAGCCAGACTGATCAAAAAGAAAAAGGCCCCAAATAAGTAAAATAAATGAAAGAGGAAAGATCACAACCAACACCACAGAATAACAAACAATACTAAAGAGAATATTAGGAGCAATTATATGCCAACAAATTGGGCAACCTGGAAGAAATGAACAAATTCGTAGAAACATAGAAACTACCAAAACTGAAACAGGAAGAAATAGAAAATTTGAACAGACCTATAATCAAATGAAATTAAATCAGTTATCAAAAATCTCCCAACAAACAACAGTTCAGGGCTTTCCAGGTGAGTTCTACCAAACATTTAACGAAAAGTTAACACCTTTTCTTTTGAAGCTGCTCCAAAAAATAGAAATGGAAGAAAAACCTCCAAACTCCAAACTTCCAAACTCATTCTATAAGGTCAGCATTACCTCGATTCCAAGACCAAAGACCTCACTAAAAATGAGAACTATAGCCCAATGTCCCTGATGATCACAGGTGCAAAAATTCTCAACAAGATACCAGCCAACCAGCCAACCAGATCCAACAATACATTAAAAGAATTACTTACCACAATTAAGTGGGATTCACTCCTGGGATGCAGGGCTGGTTCAATATCGGCAAATAAATCAACGTGATACCTCACATTAATAAAAGAAAAGATCAGAACCACATGATCTTCTCAATACATGCTGAGAAAGCATTTGACAAAATACGGCATCCTTTCTTCATGAAAACCCTCAAGAAATTAGGGACGTAAGGATCATACTTCAAGATCATAAAAGCCATTATACGAAAGACCCACCATTAATATCATCCTCAATGGGAAAATCTAAAAATTTCCCCCTAAGGTCAGGAACAAGACAAGGATGTCCACTCTCACCACTGTTATTCAACACAGTATTGGAAGTCCTAGCCTCAGCAATCAGACAGCACAAAGAAATAAAAGGCATCCAAATTGGCAGGAAGAAAGTCAAACTTTCACTCTTCTTAGACAACATGATACTCTACGTGGAAAACCGAAAGACTCCACCAAAACACTGCTAGCCCTGACACTTGAATACAGCAAAGTCACAGGATATAAAATCAATGCACAGAAATCGGTTGCATTTCTATACACCAATAATGAAGCAACAGAAAGAGAAATCAAGGAATCGATCCCATTTACAATTTCACCAAAAACCATCAAAAACCTAAGAATAAACCTAACCAGACAGGTGAAAAATTTATACAGTGACAACTACAGAAAGCTTTTGAAAGAAGCTGAAGAGGACACCAAATAAGAGAAAAACATTCCATGCTCATGGAAGAACAAATATTGTTAAAATGTAGATACTACCCGAAGCAATCTGTATATTCAATCTATTCCCTATCAAAACCAGCATTCTCCACAGAGCTAGAACAAACAATCCTAAAATTTGTATGGAACCAGAAAAGACCCTGAATAGCCAAAGTAATCCTGAAAAAGAAAACCAAAGCTGGAGGCATCACAATTCCAGAATTCAAGATGCATTCAAAGCTGTAATCATCAAGACAGTACGGTACTGGCACAAAAACAGACACTCAGCTCAGTGCAACAGCATAGAGAACCCAGAAGTGGACCCAGAAACGTATGGCCAACTAATCTTTGACAAAGCAGGAAAGAATGAAAACAAGACAGACTCTTCAGCAAATGGTGGTGGGAAAACTGGACAGTGACACGCAGAACAATGAACCTGGACCACTTTCTTACACCATACACAAAAATAAACTCAAAATGGAGGAAAGACCTAAATGTACGAAAGGAATCCATAAAAATCCTAGAGGAGAAAGCAAGCAACAACCTCTTTGACCTGGGCCACAGCAACTTCTTACTTGACATGTCACCGGAGGCAAGGGAAACAAAAGCAAAAATGAAGTATTAGGACCTCATCAAGGTAAAAAGCTTCTGGGGCACCTGGGTGGCTCAGTCGGTTAAGCATCTGACTTCAGCTCAGGTCATGATCTCGTGGTCCATGAGTTCAAGCCCCGCATCGGGCTCTGTGCTGACAGCTCAGAGCTTGGAGCCTGCTTAGGATTCTGTGTGTGAGTCTCTCTCTCTGCCCCTCTCCCACTCATGCTCTGTCTCTCTCGAAAAAAAAAATACATAAATAAACATTAAAAATATTTAAAGAAAAAAAAAGATAAAAAACTTCTTCACAGCAAAGGAAACAATCAGCAAAACTAAAAGGCAACCGACAAAATGGGAGAAGTATTTCCAAATGACCTATCAGATAAAAGGTTAGTATCCAAAATCTATAAAGAAATCATCAAACTCAACACCCAAAAAGCAAATAATCCAGCGAAGAAATGGACAAAAGACACAAACAGACACTTTTCCAAAGCAGACATCCAGATGGCCCACAGACACATGAAAAGGTACCCAACATCACTCATCATCAGGGAAATACAAATCAAAACCACAATCAGATACCACCTCACACCTGTCAGAATGGCAACAACAGATGTTGGCGAGGATACGGAGAAAGAGGAACCCTTCTGCACTGCTGGTGGGAATGCAAACTGATGTAGTCACTCTGAAAAAGAGTATGGAAGTTCCTCAAAAATTAAAAATAGAACTACCTTGGGGAGGCTGGGTGGCTCAGTTGGTTAATCGTCTGACTTTGGCTCAGGTCATGATCTTACGGTTCGTGGGTTTGAGCCCCGCATCGGACTCTATGCTGATAGCTCTGAGCCTAGAGCCTTCTTTGGGTTCTCTCTCTGTCTCTCTCTGTTCCTCCTCCGCTCAATTACATTTAAAAAAGAAGAAAATAAAGAATATGTTTAATGTGATCAGTTTTTTCAAAATTCCAATTAAACGAACTAGTCAAGGGAACATAGATTTATAGTCCAGCACACGTGCTCTGAAGGCCGTAACTATTACAAGAGGGGAAACCACCTGGTGAGTTCTGATATGTTGGGGGGGGGGCTCTTAGGAAGCTTCAAAAGGTAAAAATATTAAATAATAAAATTTAGAATCCACTTTAAGCTAGCTCATTAAACAAAGAAGCCACCTTTACAATCCACAGAAGCTTCAGGTAAACTAAGTTCCTCCCCAGTTTCCATGAACTATGATTAAACCTGGCCCATTCAAATGAGTTGTTGTTTTCCAAATCATTATGCAAACATAACGCCCTTTCCACCGTAAAATACTCAGTTTACAATGTTCAGATCCTGAGGAAAATGCTCCTCAGAGAACAAAGTTCTTTCCTTGCTGAACTAGTCAAAAAATTGAAAGCTACTGGTTGTCCGGTAATACTGAATAGTAGGTGTGAAATAAGTAAAATCTATCCAGAGTATTTTAATGTAAAATAGTAAGTACTCATCTTTTTAGAAACATATAGTAAAAATTAAGATATGAGTAAGAAGTTTTTATATTTAACTTTTGAAATGTAACCTCAGAAATTAAATATACTGAGAAAAAGGTGCTTTTATCTTGAAGCTCTTTTTAAACAAATTACAGAAGCATATACAAATTTCCCAATATCTTAAGAAAGAAGTCTGTTAGTCTGGAAAAAAAGAGTCCTCACTTTTTCCTTTCGGAAACTTTAGAAACCTCTGAAAAAATCTACAGAACTCCTCATGTACTATTATTCTGTGGGGCTCAAAAATAATTACTTAGCATCTTTTATAATCCAGACTCTACAGAAACTTGGTAGAAGCAGGAGACCAGGTTTTGAACAAACTAGTGTATGATATCACAAAAAGTTATAGCACTAATCACCACAGTTGTATGATTCCCACTACAAAAATATCAAAGCAAAATAGCTGTCAAAGGCATAAATTAAATCAATTTCAAATTGAACAGAAAATTATTTCCTATTTTCCAAAGGCACTGATTTGGAGTGATCTTAAACCTCTGGAATAGAATTCCTCAATTTTCAAAAATTCTGAAGGCTAATTACAAGTAATTATAGCTTTTCATTTTCAACATGATGAAATAATTTGATTCTTTTTACAAGAGGTCTGGTTTAGCTCAAAACAGACAAGTGCTTCTGCACTGAGTTAGTACACAAAGACAATAAGGATCATTCTCAATAGAAAATCAGGGTTACATACATGTTGGCCATAAATCATAAATGCTGATTTCAAGCAAAAAATAGTCTGTATGTTCTACAAACACAACTCCTTCACTCAGATGGATGAGACAAGGCCAACAGCCCACTGTTACATTTGGCTTTAAAATAGGAACAATATGAGAGAGAATAAAAGAAGCACTGCGTAGTTATCTCAAAATTCAGATGTAAGTATTCTCTGGAGGAAAAAAAAATTCATACCTTTCTTATACTCCAAGAGACCAAACACAAATCATCCCGCAGCAAATGATAACTAATGTTAGTTTTAAATGCTTAATACCAGGTCGAATACTTAGTTGTCCCAGACTAATCCTATTTCTCTGCAAAAAGAAATGGAATCTTGTACACCATAAAGATATTCCTAATTGCAAAAACATAATAAAAGTATACGCTAATTCAAAAACTTCAGTTTCTGACAGCAATAAATACTTCTGCCCCATAAAATTTGCAATGCTGCACAGTTTTCCACCTTTTGCTTTATAAAGTGCCTTTTGCTGATGACTCACATTTCCAGTGATTTGTTATACGCTATTAGAACAAAAGCTCCATAAAACTGCTTTCTACCCTGACCTTACACACCTGGTTACAATTACATCTTCAGAAAGCAAACCAGTAATTTAGCAAGGACATACTAACAAAAGCTGACCAATCAACAAGCAGAAAGACATATTAGAGCCCACCCACTCAAAATCCTGAAGAAGAACCCACCAGATATTTCTTACAAACACAGTGGGTACACCCCGACACATAATGTGCACACATACGTCCAACACACCAGAGGCACCAATTCAACACAGTATCGGAGCACAGATCACCCAGTTGTAAAATGCTCCTGGCAAGACAAAAGTTGACAAAACCAATCCACAAGAGATTTTTCTAGTAAATGCTATTAGACAAAAAGACTAAATTTGTCTTTTTAAACCGTGAGCCAAAAAAAAAAACAAAAAAAAACAAACAAAAACAAACAAAAAAACCAGAACATTAGATAGAAAAACAGAGCAGTCATTGTAATATACGTGACTTCACGATATTATGAAGTTCTTACGTTACATTAAATAAGAGACCATCTTGGCTAGAGTCCAAGTTGGAATCATAATAACGAAATTCTCTACTGTAGTAAGTTCTGACCAAAAAAAAGAGGGGCTTTGATCATTTCTAGTTATCAGCTTCCTAAAGCACCTTACAAAACCATGCTAAGCTAGAAACATCAAACCAAGTAATTCCAGAGCTGTGTGACCACGCTAAAAAAAAAACAAAGAAAAGAAAGAAAGAAAGTGACCAATTTATCCCATTTAGAGAAACAGTGATGCAGATACGCTACTCTGATGCTAGAGTCACGCCCGTGTCTTCGGACAACTGTAAGGAGGCGAAGCACAACCCATGCGCTCCTCTAATGACATTCGTGGAACAAGTCTCCTGACTTTCTGACCACACTTCTCAAAGGGAAGAGTTGGATCAACTGGTCCTCTGGGTAGTTACGTGCTTTGTGTAAAGCTGAGTGTCCCAACGAAGAATTGCTAATGCGCCTGACTCTTCCTCCAAATAACCAACGACATTCACAAATTCAGATGTGCTTTTCAGTGTGCTGACCCCTTCCATATTCTGCCACAGAGCACGCGCGCTGCAAACTTGGGAAGAATATTTTCAGAACTTCAGTCACAGCGTGGACAATGGGGGACTCAATCTTTGATGCATTCCCTCTTTGGGTAAGTGTGGCAACACGAGAAGTTCAAATATCTTCACCAACTGAGATGATTATATGTGAATCTTATTTAAAGAAGTTCATTCTATGTCCTTGGAATACATTCAACTTACCTCCCTTTGAAGTTTGTGTTTTTACTTAGCGGTATTGTTGTGAATCACTAAGTATGACATTACCTGATGACTCTCTCATTTAAAAACAAAACAAAACAAAACAAAACAAGAGCCAATGTTTAAAAGCAGGAGATGTCAAAGCATTTCGTATACAGGGTAGTGATATTTCTCACCATGGAATGTGGTGATTCCCGTTTGACAAACCATGAAAAATGTCTAGTTAGGATGGGAATCTTTAAAGAGTACTAAAGCCATTCCAATAGTGCCATATTTCGTACATATGTTTCCTCAGAAAGCATCTAATACCATAAAGATAACACAATACAAACGTGAGGTTTCTGACACAACACCCCAAACACATGAAGAACTTAGCATTTAAATATCAGTGAGCACAGGAGGCATATGTAGAACGCGTTTCACAAAGAAGGGAAATAAGCCAAAACCCAAAAGCAAAAGATACAAGGAGAGAGGTGCTGTGGTCTCTGCTCTCGTGGCCCCTCTGCCCTCCACCTGGCCCTCCCCCTCTGTCCCAGAGCCTACGAGGTGCTGGAGTTCTTGGTTCACCTGGTTTCTGCATGGAAACTCTACAAGACCAGGCACAGTGTCTCTTCACATTCCATTGCCTACTGCCAGGTGCAGTGCAAAACACAGAAGACATCCCGCACATCTGATCTGCACTGAGGTTAAGATTTAAAAAATTTTTTAAAGTATGGTTCTGCCGTGACTATCCAAAATCATTAAAAAAAAACAAAAACAAAAACAAAAAAACGTAAGTACTGGAAACCACAGAGTGCTTAGATTTTTAAATCTCCAGTTTGACAATAAACGAGCACACGTATTTTGGCTTTTGTATTTTTAACTTAAGATGAATGATATTATATTTCAATATTTTTTTTAATATTAGTTTTGGAAATAAAAACAGCCAGGGTGGTGGGGCAAACACTAAGAATTACAGGTTTGGGCAGGCCTTCAGATTCCTTTCAAAACTATGAATCTAAAAGAAACACTGCATCTATTCAACGTTGTAAATTTGATTGTAAGACGTCTTTCATATAAACTAATTTCAACTATCACTCCTTACCACATTTGCCAAAAAAAATAATAATAAAATGAATTGTATCTGAGAGTCACGCAAAGTACACCTTCACACTCTTATTATAAGGACTTCTGTGTTTCTCAGTTCTGAGGAGAATTCTTTGGTGACTTCAGAAACCCCTTCACTTTTATTGCCTGGTGTTCTGACCTATTTTTCATTCATAGAAATGTAAATTGGAAAGAAATGCATGTTGGAAAAGCTGTCTGAAAAGCTTGTAGAGTGGAAAGTGCTCAATCCGTACACGCAATATTACAAGTGAGGGAAATGGCACATAGGTAGATCAGACTTCATCTAAAAGTAATGGACTGACCTAGGGAGCAAAGGACACTGGCAAAAAATAAAACACACTTCCTAGGAGGGATTAAAGCATAAAGTGGGGAGGGAGGTTGAGAGCCAATGAGAGAATCAGAGAAGAGACAATGCTGGTGGCAGAGTGAATGACAACCAACTAACGACGTTGGAATTACGCTTGCCCTGTGTGATTCCTATGTGTACAAACCCAAAGTGATACAATTGGGAGGTGCAGAGAAGCAAATTTCTATGAGGAAAAACTTTGTAAGAAATAATCAAAAGCAGAATGGACTTCCTTAAGAGGTAGTATATTTCCAATCTCATTTTTTTTTTTTTACATTTATTTATTTTTGAGAGACAGAGTACAAGTCGGGGAGAGGCAGAGAGAGAAGGAGACACAGAATCTGAAGCAGGCTCCAGACTCGGAGCTGTCAGCACAAAGCCAGACGTGGGGCTCGAACTCTCGAACCGTGAGATCATGACCTGAGCCAAAGTCGAATGCTTAACTGACTGAGCCACCCAGGCGCCCCTAGAAAATTTCCAATCTAGAAGAAACTTCAGTATATTCAAGGAGGGATTATGCAACCATTACAGGAACCTTCTGCATTCTCTGACAAACTTTTCAATCCTTTACCCATGCACGCGATGAGCAACTATTTACTGCGTGCCTACCACATGCCAGGAACCGCTCTAATGATTGCAGACATGAGCAAGAATGAGAACCAGAATCCTTCCTGCACAAAGGCATTCACTTACAGATAAGCACACTGATGGAAAGACAACAGGATTATACTGGACAAGTCTAGCTTTAAAGCAAACGCTGAGGACATAAAAGATCTGAGCCTCAGGCTCGGATGGGAGGGTAGGCCTCCCAGGCTGATTCTGTGAATCAGTCACTTCTAGATGGTAATGAAGTCTTTGTAAAAACTGGGAATAAAATTAACTGCTCCTATATCCTTAGCTCTCATGCAAATTCCAGCCAACCAGTTAACAAAGTAGTCAGAAAGATTGTTGTTTTAGGTAACAACAAGAGGAAGCATAGCCTCTTACTAGCCGACCCCCAGGGGTATCATGTCCCCATCTCCTATTCCAGATGTCACTCTCCTTAATTTTGCCTCAACAGGCTTCAAACATGTTCTCTTCAGCATCTCTGAACTTTTCTATATACGTTACAAATGAAGCACAAATAAAACCCCGACGTCAATTTTCAAAAACATATATTCATGTATATAATCATCTGGTCTGCCATTTTGTAGATGTACATAATATTTACATCAATCTTATTTTAGACCCCTAACTCCCCATCCATGAAGAAAAAAGGGAATAAATTCCTAATCAGCTTACCATTTGAAAAAAATGTAATTCACAATTAAGCCAAACTTCTGAAATGTTGAAATGCATGTAAGTTCAAACTGTATGAGAGCTACTAATTTCAAACTTCGTAATTTGAACCAACTCTTGCAGGAGACAGCTAAAAACGCTGAACAAAATGTGAAAAACGTGTGACCAAAGACACTGAAGAATTATGACTGAAAAATTACGTGGCCGGGACTGGAAGGAAAAAAGAGGATCATGACAAGAAGCTCATGAAGATAAAACTGGCATTTGGGCTGCTTCCCTCGGAGCATGTGTGCTTCAGCAAAGATGGCAGAGAGGCCACATGTGCTTTTGACAGCTGCCAGGACCTCAGGAGATATAAACTGGAGTCCCCCACGGGACTAGGGGAGGGAGGAAAGGGAAAGTCTCCAACGAACCCAACTCGTATGTTGAACCCCAAAGAACTGTAACCTAACAGCATGGTAAACCAGAGGCAACAGGCCATCAAAGTCCCACCGCCCACCTCAAATTGTTGTAACCCAAGCAATGAAACTGAGAAGAGCCTGGATGGCCAATAACGATACCCCCAGATACATGGCAGAAGCTAATATAAATCTTCATTGGAAGAAAATCTCAAGTTATTACTAAGAAGTCTATTAATAAAATGCCCATCACCTTAAAAAAATAAATGACCAACATAAGAGGAAAGGAAAAACAGTAAAACAAACACATTTAAAAAAAACCAACAGAAACAACAGGCAACAGAAACAGACCTAACAAGGCTATAATATTGGAACTATCAGAAACAAACTTTAAAATAATGACTCTTGCAAAGTTCAAAGGCAGAGATTGGTAAATTTTATCTGAACAGGGCTGGAGGGTATTTTAGGTTTTACAAGCCATAAGGTCTCTGTTACAACTACTCAATTCTAAATACAAAGTTCTACATCCGGCAAATATACCATTCAAAATTAAGGCCAAAAAAAAAAACCCATAAAATTATCAAATGAGGGGTGCCTAGCTGGCTCAGTTGGTAGCATATGCGACTCCTGATCTCAGGGTTGTAAGTTTGAGCCCCACCTTGAGTGTAGAGACTACTTAAAAATAAAATCTTAGAAAAATATATTATCAGATGAATAAAATATAAAATAATTCATCACCAACAGATAAACACTAAAGCACAAAATGGTAACTCAAATAAAAAAACACAAAAGGGTATTTTTCAGGAAGAAGGAATTCTATCATAAATAGGTCAAGAAACACAGAAGGAATGAATAGATAACTAGGGAGGTAAAGGTAAATGAATACCGCCTGCATAAAACAACTGTCCTCACTGGATCTCCAACATAGAAGGGGTGGGGGAGGAGGCCCTGTGGCCCAGCTCAGGCTCCGCTCACCCACAAGCCCTGTGAGAGGAACTGTTCAGTCCATTTAGCTGAACGATGGAAAAGTGCAGGACAGGAAGTCAGTTTCTTGGACTGCTGCCCTGTCAGATTCTGCCACGGGCCCTCATGAATGTCCTTGCCTGGAAAAATATCCCAGAGACAACAGTGACTTATTCTTTCAAATAATGCTCTCTCACGCATCTACTTGATGGCAAAGAGGACAATATCATATGAGAAAACATGGCTCTGAAAACTGTAAGTCAAAAAGTAATTCAGAAGTAGGGGATCCTGAATGTGAATAAGTTTTAGAAATGTATTTCTATTTTTTTCTATATGTAAATGTACGTATTTTATTTTCATGTAAGCAAAATAGCATCTATTTTTTTTTAAGTTTATTTACTTATTTTGAAAGAGAGAGAGCACAAAAGTGGAGAAGGGGCAGAGGGAGAGAGGGAGAGAGAGAATCCCAAGCAGGCTCCATACAACCAGCACAGAGCCCAATGTGGGGCTTGAACCCACAAACCACGAGATCATGACCTGGGCCTAAATCAAATGCTTAATCTACTGAGCCACCCAGGTGTCCCAAAGAGTGATTATCTTTTTAAAACTATCTAAACTAGGAGCATCTGGCTGGCTCAGAGGGAGGAGCGTGTGACTCCTGAGCTCAGGATTGTGAATTTGAGCCCACACTGGGTGTAGAGACTACTTTAAAAAAAATGAATGAACTTTACAATGATCTAAACTATGTCTAATTTTTATATACATGTAACAATCCTCATAGGAAAATAAAAACTAAAGATTTAAAATTATATGTTGTCAACACATAGGAAACGTACAGATTTAAAATGCTGAACAACAGTTTAGTCGTCAGAAAGGAAGTAACTGGGATTAAAGTACTCAAGGCCCTTGCCCTGTCTAGAAAAAAGGTAAGTGTACCACTTAATATTCAACTTTGATAAGTCAAGGATGCAGATGGTAATCACCAAGATAACCACTAAAACAAAAGTAAAAAAGGGCAGAACTTGAAAGCTCAGTGGGGTACGGACTAAAGTAGCAAAAACAAAAAGCAAAAAACTATCCCCAAAAAGGGAAGAAAATAAAGAGCAAAGGACAGAGAACAGAAAAGACAAAAAGCTTTATCTCCCTTTTTCATATATCCATTTAACGCTCTGCTTTATATTTATTTTGTTTGTCCCTATTTCTCATATCAGACACATATCTCTGTGTTGTTCTCAATGTCCAGAACATAGAAAATATATATTCCTTCAGGAAAACATGGTAAGCGAAGACCCACAATGCCAGAGGGCAATTCTTACAAGGCTGCGGATATGAAAATAGTTCCTGACCAAAGGGAACTTACACTTGAGTAGGAAGGCACCAACAAGACAGAAAGAAAGAAATACACAAACAAAATACTTTCTAGGTAAGTGACACCATGAAGAAAATTAAGAGCCTAAGTGAGGAATAAGTAGTCAAGAGAAGGCAATTAAACCCGCACCCCAATGTCAATAAACAAGCCAAAAAGCAGTGGAGGCAGAGAAAAGAACCAGTACAAGCCAGG
Source organism: Leopardus geoffroyi (assembly GCF_018350155.1). Classification (NCBI taxonomy): domain Eukaryota; kingdom Metazoa; phylum Chordata; class Mammalia; order Carnivora; family Felidae; genus Leopardus; species Leopardus geoffroyi. Next base: position 101,943 of record NW_025543563.1, read on the forward strand.
CAGAAACAGGGTTGGCAAGTTCGAGGCCAATGTGGGTTGTGAGCATTGAAAGGAGGGAGGCAGGAAGTAGGACAAAAGTTCCCGGAAGCAAAGGAAGGGGCTCTAATTTGACCTGAAGCTTCAGGTGCCTTCAGAATATTCAAGCAAACATCTCAAATAAGCAGTAAAATGAACAAGTCTGGGGCTCGAGAGAGAGAGGGAGAGAGGGAGGCAGGGAGGAAGGGACGAAGGCAGGCAGGCAGACATCAGGGCTAGAGATAAACTCGGTAGACTGGCACGGAGAGTTTGTAAAGCCATGATAGGAAAGGATATCGCCCAAAGAGAGAGTATAGATCAGATCAGAGGCTGGCGAACTACAACACTCAGGGGGCACCAGCCAGGCTCCGTCAGAAGAGCATGTAACTCTTGATCTCAGGGTTGGGAGCTCGAGCCCCATGTTGGAGGAAGAAATTATTTAAAAATAAAAATGTAAACAAATAAACAAAAACTACAATACTCAGGCCGAACGCAGCCTGCCCCTCATTTCTGAAATCAAGTTTTATAGGACACGGCCACCCTCAACCATTTATGTTGCTGGGGCTGCTTTGGCACCACAGTGCTGAGCAGGTACATGCTGAGACCGGGTGGCCTACAAAGTCCAAAACATTTACTATCTGGCCCTTCACAGAAAAAAACCTAATGATGCCTGGAATGCAGGGACAAGGGACTAAACACCAGAAGCAAGCACTGAGGGGAGGGACACTGCAAGACAGGCAGAGGCAGGGGGCAAGCAAAGGGTGGGAGAGAAGGAGCGGAGAGATAACAAAACGGAACCAAAAAGATACCCGGAGACTCTAGCATCGGAGAAGCCAAGAAACAAGTATCTGAAGGACCACACAGACGACCGTCACGAATACTGAGGGCTGAGTCTGGAAGCACAGAAGTACCCAGAATACGCTAAGTTCCAGCTCTCACAGGAGCTACCAGGCCAAGCGGTGAAACCCCAAATACCGTTTTCCTGTTCCCTAATACCTCCCTTCCCTGCCCTAAGTCAGAGCAGAAGGACTACAGGACTCAGTAACTGGGGGCCGTTTCTGCGCAATTGCTGTGGTTGTTGTTTCCTTAGAAGCCTGAGAGCAAACCTGCTCTCGGGGGAAGGAGGAAGGGACCAGATCACGAACGTTCGCTCATTTCCATGGCGTAAACAATCCCAATTTCAAGCTACCAACAGTATTAGCACCTGACTCGCAAAATTCCTGAATGTCCAACCACCAGTTCTCCCTAGCCACTGAGCCTGGCTGACCCAGCTTCAGCACACATTTCGGGGTGGGGGAGGGGAGGGGCACAGGACACTGGCAGGAGCACATTAGGTGGTGACAGTGTGAAGAGGGCATCTACGGAAGGGTTGAAACAAAAGTCGGAGACGCCCCAGGAATACAGGAGTTAGCTGAACACTCATACAGGTGAGGCGAAGCACCAAAACGTGAATTGTAGAATACATCATATTTAGTTCTTCATTAAATCCATGTGTTACAGAGATTTTAGCTTCTGTGAGGATTGCTTACACCTTTAAAACTATAGGTACATATTTTCTAGAATACATTAATAGCTTCCTTAAATGGTAGGTCACAGGGCATTGATGACATGTGTAAATATTTGGAACCATGTGTCCTAACTAACAATTTACCTATGTATGCTATTATACAACTAGGTAAATAACGAATCATGGATACAAAGGTGAATGCAAAATGCAAGGATATGTAAATTACAATGAACAGCTCTTTTTTAATCCTCAGGATTTTTATACTAAAACGAACCCTCTAATACACACCCGTTGACTTTCTATGGTCTCAAGGAAACGCATGGGTTTTGTAAATGTGAATTACATGCCGCCAGCGGCAGGCGGTATCACGGCCCCCAAAGAGGTCCAGGTCTCGATCCCCAGAACCTGTCAACACAGCACCTTACAAGGCAGAAGATTTTTCGAAGATATGATTAAATTAAGGGCCCTGCTACTGCCATGGACTGTCCAGAGGGGCTCAATGTAATGACAAGTGTCCCTAACAAGTGAAATGGGGAGAAAGGTCCAAGAGATCTGAAGATGCTACTCTGTTGGCTTTGAAAACGGAGCACAGGGCTATGGGCCAAGAAATGTGAGCAGTGTCTAGAAGCCGGAAAAGGCAAGGACACAGATCAGCTCCCAGAGCTCTAGAAGGAACCAAGCCCATGGCCAGCTGCCTTGTCACCTATGGAAACTCTTTTTAGAATTCTGCCCGCCAGAACTATAAGAAAAGAAATGTGTCATCGGAAGCCACCAGGTTGTGGTATTTTGTTGGAGCAGCAATAGGAAACTTCTCTGCCGACCGTACTCCGTCCTCTCACGGTGCCAACACAGGGCAGCGCCTTCGTGTACTGCCTGCGGCTCCGTGCCGGGGACGATGGCACCCATCCCAACACCCGACACATCCCAATAAATAATGAGACCATCATAACATGACACCTAATAATATAATGAAGACCCTTCTTTTCTCCTGCTCATACTCTTCCAATGTAGGCAGGAGCACCAAAAAACTTTACTAACAAAAATTGGGAAAGAAGGTAAGAAAATATTAGAGTCTGTTACTCCTCTTCTGTACCATGTCTGTTTCACTTTACTTCTCTGCCCTAACTTAAGGCAGAATCATTAACAGAAATCAATAATTATTTATTTGCATGGGTTTTTTTTTCCTTAGAAGCCTAAAAATCTGTTTAGAAAAAGCATGTATTCACCAATGTCTTAAAAGCCAGGAATGTTTGTTATGTTTAAGCTGCTGCTTATCCAGCCTACCTTCCATACAGGTTTATCTCAAGTCAATCTCAAGAGCCCTTGAAATGGGATTTGAACTAGTATCTTCCAGACACTACACTAGTCAGGGTTCTCCAGAGAAACAGAACCGATGGAATATATTCAGATGTTTAGATAGGAGGAGATTTATTATAGGAATCAGCTCATGTCGTTAGGAAAGCCAAGAAGTCCCACGATCCACTGTCTGGAGGCTGGAAACACAGGACGTCCAGGGGTGTGATTCAGTCCAAGTCCAAAGGTCCTAGAACCAGGAGCTCTGATGTCTGAGGCAAGAAAAGACAGACCACGCAGTTCAGTAGGAAAGCAAAGCTGCCCATCCCTCACTTTTTTATTCTACTCAAGGGCCCTCCAGAGACGAGGTGAGGCCCACCCACATCGAGGAGGGCAGACCTCCCTACTCAGCCTAGAAGAAGCTGGCTGCCACCACAGAGGCTAGAGAACATGACAAAGGGCACAAGAGGCTTGAGAGGCAATGTGTGCCTTCCACGCATGCAGAGGTCGAGGAGAACTGTGGGTAAGGACGTCACCCACTGGAATCAGCAGGGTGGGAGGCGGGGACAGAGGACAAATGGACAGTGAACACTGGGCCCCTTACAAGAGCGGCTCCAAATGCCGACAGGTCTTGGGACGTGGCTGTGGAGGGCACAGGCCCCTCCAACAGCCTTAGAGGAGGAGGGGGGGCCATGGGACTAATCACACTGGCACGTAACCAGAAGAAACGCAGAGGTCTGTCCACGATATGTCTGGTGCACACAGAACAACATTTCAAACTAACATGAACGAACAGATTCTATGTGCTAAACCAGCACAGGTCCCTCTGCATTCTGCGAAACGGGGAATTTTTCAAGGATCTGATTCTTCAGAAGAAACCGTCTGCACATCAGAGTAGAAAAGGCAACTTCATACGTGGGGAAATCAACGTTAAAAAAAATTTAACAAAATCTAATGATCCACTGTTTACAGATCACATTTTCCATTTCTAGCAAAATCCAATCCATGTATTCTAAATCTACAGTAAGTGCTGGGTACTTAAATGTGCTTAAATAAGTATCAGTCAACTAAAAACATGGAGGTCCTATGTGGGGGCAGCAGGAGGAAGTGTCTGAGCAAGTGGAGAAGCCATTCTGGAAACAGAGAGAGATGGAAACAGATGTATAAACCAACCCCCAGCACGGCCTTATGCACACAGACTTCAAAGGGCACTGAGACAGAACTCTGGCTAACAACACGGTAAGGTAAAAATTCCCAGAAGATGGAAACTACTCGTATTACAGTTCTGATGACCCAGTCAGCTCCAAACTCTGGGAACAAAGAAGACGACTACAAGGCATAAGGCAAGCACTTTGATAAGCCCACGCCACAGTGGATTCCTCAAAGTTAAGTAAATAAAATGGTGGAAGGAGTAGGTTCTATGAGAAAACAATCTTTCTCTCATAGGGTAAAGCACTTAAAACATGGTTTCATTCTATCAATAGCAAAGTAACTCCCTAAAATTAAAAGTGGCACCTTTGGACGTTGTGTGTGCTGCAGTGGCCTCCCAGTACTCCTAATCCTCAATCAGCTTCAAGCACACAGAAGGGTGCACTCCCACGGCACTTAACCACAGGACAGACCAGGGTTTCTCCATGCTTGTCAAGACCATCTGAGATGTGGGCACCTATGAGCTCGACAATCAGAGAGCTGAATCCTGGCTCCAACCATGTGCAAATATACTTGGTAAAGACACCTAACCTAAGTCTCCATTTTCTTTTTTTCCAATCTAGCAATAAAAATGCCCACCTAATGCAGTCATCGTCAGGATTAAGTGCAGTAATACGCATAAAAGACGAGTACACTACCAGACATTGGAAATGTCCAGTAAATGTAAAGGCCGCTAGTGTTAGTCCCTGAGAGCCGTCTATCATTAAGAGCACTACGCCTGGAAATCAGGGGCTTGGCAGTGATTTTCATTGAGTCGTCAAAGCTAACGGTACTGTAGAAAACGGAAGGGACGTTCACGATTGACAGAATATTCTAAACTGAATGTAATACACACAAGAAAGGCATTTTAGTGTTTTTCAGGAAAGGATCAACACGGTAAAAGCACCGGTTTGAGTAACCTCCACTGTCTGTACGCAAGCCGAGCTAGAGGCCACGGAGCAGACACAAGACGAGAGACGGGGTATGGGGAGAAACAGCCCTCGTAGAGGGATGAGGACAGTGTGAGTGAGGATGAGCCCCTGAAGCATCAGCAGAAATGGTCAAAAAGCTGGGTGTGATCACTCAAGACAACAAAGCTGGAGAAGACGCTGTTTTCCAGCCTACGAATCGGACACCGCAGCCTCCGGGAGACCAGCGGGAACCCTGGGAGTGAGACACAGGATCAGAGACAGAACCTCAGCAGACTGGGGTGGACATGGGGCACTCCCGGAGGAACATCCTGTAAGCAAAGGCAGACATAGGGACGTGTACCCCACTCGGTAAGAAACTGGGAAATAGGCTCTCCATAGAAGATCTGGACCCTGTTCCCAGATTTACAGTATTTAGGGCACATGGATACCCAGTACACACAACACACACGTCGTACGGGAGTACTTGAGACACGATGCTCAGACTTGTCAACTGCAGAAGTGGGTGTGCTCGCAAGCAGCTAAACGTGTGGTAATCTATACGTAGCAACAGGTACCGAAACACCAGGCAAACTACCAGTCAACCAAGACGATAATATAAAGGCATTTTCAGAATACCAGGTCTCCGTTCACCTACTTTCCCTGTACTCTTTCTCAAGAAGCTACTGCAGGATCAGGGGGCGCCTGGGTGGCTCAGTCGGTCAAGCGTCCGACTTTGGCTCAGGTCATGATCTCACGGTTCGTGGGCTCGAGCCCCGCGTCCGGCTCTGTGCCGACAGCTCGGAGCCTGGAGCCTGCTTCGGATGCTGTGTCTCCCTCTCTTACTGCCCCTCCCCCGCTCGTGCTCTCTGTTTCTCAAAAATGAAAAAACATTGAAAAACAAATTTAAAAAAAAGAAGCTACTGCAGGAGGAGCTCCCTCAAAAGGAGATAAACTAAGAGGCGAAACAGACAACATGGGTGCGAACTAACCTTACTGCAGGAGTCACGTCACTGCGTGTGTACACACGTGAAATCACCATGCTGTGCACCCTAAGAGAGCGCCACGTTCTATGTCTCCGTAAGACTGGGAGCAACACAGCCCTGGGTACGGCCCCCCAGACTGAGGCGACAGCTGTCTGCGGCAGGGAGAGGAGAGACAGGTAAAGCTCCTCTATCTTCCTTCTTCTCACCAGGGGGGGAGCTGGGGGGGGGTAGTTCTATGTCCTGCTGCCTGGAGAAGCTGAAGACACTTATTCTGCCCACAAAGATGTTCTATTCTGACCTCTCCTGCAGCTGAAAGCAGTAAACGGCCAGACTGGAAACAGAAAAGAGAGCCAGCAGCCCTCCGGCCACACTTCCACGGGATACCCAGCACAGCCGTCTAGCCAGATGCCCCCTCACCATGGGCACCATGTAATGCCGCGGGACTCGGGGTCTCGCCCAGGAACGCGTGCGAAGGGGCTCTGTGCCCAAGGAAGCAGAAGTTGGGCCGTGACCCGTGGCTCCGCTGAACTCCCGGGGAGCCCGTGTCTCTAACAGCAGCGCTGCCCTCACTAACTCACTGAATAACCAAATAACACAGTTTAGGAAGATCTAGCCAGAAGGTTAAGTTACAAAGAAAATCAAGCAGCTTATTAGCAAACATGTAAAGCGACAATAGTAGTTACCAGCGGGGGGGGGGGGGGAGTAAGATGTATCTGGGGAGGGGCTCTGGAGGCTTCCGAGGAACTGAACATCCTACTTCAACTGAGTGGTGGATATAAGGTGCTATTTTAATACTATTATCATCAACCTCTCAGAGTTCATATGTGTGTAGATATCATACATGTGCATCGCAATAAGGTGAATATTACATGAACAGGATGGCAGAAACTGCAAGCAGCCTCACAGTATTAATTCTCGCACCCCTTTCTGGAACCTGAAACGCAGGCAGTGTGTCCAGCTACAACACTACATTTCTGACCAGCACCTCACCAAGCTCTGCTCAATGAACTATAACTCAAAGTGTCTTATGGGACTTCCAGATGGGTTCTTTTCAAGGAAGATGGTGACCTCTCCTCTGACGGCCACCATGCCCTCAGCCTAGAGCACAGATACAATGGCTGGTACCCCAGCAGCTCCCTTGGACCATAAAGTGACCTGGAAGGTGAAGACCCTGCTCGAGGACACAGGGACAGAACAAGGATGCCAAGATCTCTAATCACATGAACAAACACCAGACCAACTTCCTTTATGTGAGCCGGAAATAAGCTTGTATCGTATTAAAGCCAACAGAAATTAGTACTTCTTAGTATTTCTGCTCTACCCAGCCAAACTAATCTTAACACACAGTAAAGAACCAGAAATGAAGTGTGCAGAAAAAAAATCAATTCACTGTTTACTCTTTGAAAAGTACTAGATAGTCCACACATATGGTGTCATTTATTCCTTGCAACTACCCTCCATTTTACAGACAATACAGATGCTAAACCTGGGGGGGGAAAGGTGGCTACGGTCACGTGACTAGAGCTGACAGAACCCAGATTCAAACCTGGGGTCTCCTCATCTTTTGTCATTAAGACAGAAACGATACACCCAATCAGCCCAGCCACTCTGTGAACAAGGCCCTACCTGGCCTACCCGTGTGGTTCTTAGCTGCACAGCAACACGTTCTATGGAAAAAAACTCACTCACTGCGACTCTATGCTTGGGAATGTACAATCTTTTACCTGTAGGAGACAATAAATGGTACAAATAACAAAATAAATAAATAAATAAAGAGCTAGAGGGGCAGCAGGGAGAAAGCAAGATGGCATTCACCAATCCCAGCCCCTCTTAAGGCCTTTTTTTTTTTTTTAATCAGTTACTAGATTTAAAAACTCATTTTTTTAAGTGCTTAACATACTTCCTATGGGTCATGATGTGGCATGTGAACATGTTCTTTCTTTTCAGAGACCGTGGTGATCACTGATAATTGCTACTTGTTAAATGTTATTCATGGGACAAATGTGGTCTGTAACCTGCCATGGGTTCCCCCAACTGCCCTCTGACCCATTACATGCTCTAAGATCCTAGAGTCTCTGCAGAGCTGGTCCACCCCGTGCTGTCCTGCGCTGCCTGGTGGCCGACTACAGTCCAGCTCCTGCACCCGCCCAGGTGCCAATTCTTTGTGGCAGAACGCCCTCAGAGCTAGAAAGCTCCTGTGTCGACCTACTGACATCTGTGTCTGACTTCCAGCGTGAGCCACACTTGAGAGGGGACCTTCTTCTTCTAGGAAGGGTGCCACTTCCTTCCTACTCCCCTGAATTTTCTCTAGGGTCCCTCCCCTGATCATGGGACGAGAGCTCCTCCTGCATTCTGTCACCTTCCCTAGGATGGTCGGCATTTAGCCAGAGTTTTTGTGACATTCCAAGACTTGGTTCAATTATCTGAGGTATTGTGTGAACGGGGGGGAATGCTGCAGACCTTTACATTTCTGCAATATCATCCTAACTGCTTAGTTTGTTATCAGCTAAATCTCCCAGTTCACCATTACGTAACACACTGTCAGGCCTGCACCTGCATTCTACTCCTGCACGGCTAATTTTTCAACTTAAATGTAGGACTTTACGTTAAATATTTCCTTAGTTTCAGCCCCCCCAATTTTTTAAAAAAGGCCTTATACCATGAAGGTTATCTACTCTTTGATCTATACCTCTCAAGTTTCTTCCATCAAAAAATCTGGTAAGGTTTTGCATGTTTATACCAGATGATGATAAAACTTCTACTAAAACAGGAATCACTAATTTAGGTCACTGCCAGCACACAAGTATTATTTGGTTTTAGGGGCCACAGATACAAAGAAGAGCTACTTAGTGGCAAACAAGGACCTCAAATGTAAGGACAATGCCGTGATGATATGAAGAAGCCCATTCATTGGAACTTACGTAAAACTGGAGTTTAGAGGTTACGGTAGATGCTCTCATGGACACAGACGATACCAAAACCCGTTTTCCCCTATGCATCTCACTACCCGTGTCGGCCTTCCACAAACAATCCAAGAACGTAGATGTTACAGAAATACAGTTGCAATTCACCTGGCAGTTTGATGCTGCGTGCTTGCACATGACAACACATTGATTTTACTTCTGCCTCCATGCAGACATCCATGTAAAGAAATCCATTAGGCAGACAGTTCTCATCTCTATTGACTGACAGAGTGACAATTGAATACTTTTCACCTTCCAAAGTGACTGACAGTTAGACACTTAAACAAGCCTTCAAGTTGCAATAATAGTATGAAACACTTTCAATTACCTGAATCAAACAAATCCATGATCCTACCGGCTGAATGCATTTTTCTGTCTGCTGCTATGCCTGGCTTGGTTTACACTATTATTTGGATAATTTTGTGCCTATTACAAGAATGTTTTCCTTGAAGAGGAAACTCGTTTGATAAGTGATGATTTATTTTTTAAATGTTAGAGGTTCTTATAAACATTTAAAGCATGGGTAAGTATACACAGCCTAACCAAAACCTACCTATTTCTCCTTCTGCTTGGGAACTTTTCCAAACCTAACGTTGTACTCTCAAAGCATTTCCTGTGGTCATCCACTCTTGTGCGACAAGGCCCGTTATTATTACACGAAGGTCCCACGAACAGAAGAGGAGGGATAGTGGGAACGGATTGATTAAAAGACAGAAATCACTGATAACATTTAGTCGACTTGGTTTACATTCCTAGCCTAATGGGTGTCACCACTTCCCTAAAAAGCTGGGGTAAAATTTAACAGGTTAAAGCCCTTCCAGTTAGTTACAATCTCAGTGTGCATGTTCATTAACAGAAAACTCACGATGAGACGCTGCAGCACACAGAAGAGGTCTTGCAAAGATCGGAGAGTGTCTGGAACCAAAGAACAGGAAGTGGACCTCACAAGACTGCAGACTTGAAGGCATCCAGCTTTGCTGTCTCCCAGCTGATGCCACTGGAAACCAAGCTCGTACTTTTGATTTAAACACAGACACGGCTCGGGGCGCCTGGGTGGCGCAGTCGGTTGAGCGTCCGACTTCAGCCAGGTCACGATCTCGCGGTCCGTGAGTTCGAGCCCCGCGTCAGGCTCTGGGCTGATGGCTCCGAGCCTGGAGCCTGCTTCCGATTCTGTGTCTCCCTCTCTCTCTGACCCTCCCCCGTTCATGCTCTGTCTCTCTCTGTCTCAAAAATAAATAAAAAACGTTAAAAAAAATTAAAAAAAAAAAAAAAAAAAAAAACACAGACACGGCTTACAGCCCTGTGAGTCAGCCCAGGGTGACTACAACGTACTGTAACTGTGCTGGCAGAAACCAGAGAGTCAGGACCGAGCAGAACCACTTCATAAAAATATGATCATTTAATGGGAGGGTTGGTCTTTTAAATTAAACCGCGACATCAAAAATGGCGCAAGCGCTTTAAGAGCCAAATTTAGCGTGAGGGAGGAAAGGATCTAAAAATAAAACGTTTTCACACGTGCTCCCTAAATATTTGCCTTAGTAACCACGACATATAGTCACTGAGGGACTCTGCGTATTCAGTAAACTTTCTCTTCTCTAAAATATGTTTTGTTGGTTTTGTTTGTAAATGGAGGCAAGTGACAAAGAAACTATCACATAATGTCATCTTTTCACATTTACTCCAACTTTTCAAAATAAGCAACAATTGCTGCTTACCCTAAAAATGTGCTTTTGAGAAAGGCAGGTAACTTGGGAACGTGGAAACACTTGATCAGAATGGAAACAGATAGAGTTAATGAATATAAAAATTATATTGCTCACTAAAATCCCACTTGGCATTTCTACTTTTTAAAATATGAAAACCAAGGAATGGCTTTTTAAAGAAGACTAGTTTGTGATCAAATATGAAAAGAGAAATAATACCTTTTTTTTTTTTTTTAATCATTACGGGACTTGGCCTTTCTTCTTAAAGTCAGGTTACTAAGCTCACAGCCTCTGAGAAGTCAATACTATTTGAAGGTGCCAATACAGAATTTACTGTGTGCACAACACAAAATGGCTCTGTGAGGAGACCAGCTTTGCAGGCTACACAGCAAATTGATTTTCTGAAAAGGAAAGCTGCCTGTATTTAACCTAACAGTGTAACCCTGTTGTACTACATGGAAAGGGATCATGCATATTGATTTCTTTATTCCAATTCTTCCTGTGATCAGTAAACATTCACAAAACAGTCTGTTCTCAAAGAAAATCATGTGGTAAAAAATCCACTAAGTAGACTCTGGGTTTTCTATGTGAATTCTATGCCATCTGCTCTTACCAGATAATAAGGGTATGAATCAGTTTATTTCTCAACTTTCCGGCGTCTTCTTTCAGCCTCTTAAAATAATGTGCATTATTGGTAAATCTGCATGAGTTATCTGCTCCATCGTTACATTAATTATGAGAAAACGAAGTTCTTTAAACAGTTTTTTTATTTCAGTATTCCAAATTAAAATAGGTTTTCACCTATTTTAGATTCATTGCCCTTGGAACAGAACTTCTTAAAATAATTGTTCCCATCGTGTCTATAATCTCCTCCACCAACATTTTAGGAGTCGCTGCTTGCTATTTCCACAAGAACACACAGAAACTTCCATGCTGTGTTGGCCTGGACCCAGCGACCAACTTAAAGCAGAGCAGCGACAGAACATGGATTTTATACTGCTTTCTTTGGAGACAATTAAACTTAGAAGTCTGTTAATGTGTACTTTCCAGAATCGATGTAAGCAATTAAAACACCGCAACAGAAACGTTTTGTGAGGCATAATTACTATCAGGTCACTAGATACTATTTGGAGTCAGTTTACTTTATCACATTACGACGTGACAGGACGTGAGGCAAAAATTATAAATTCCTTCCCTAAATCTGTCCTTTTCTGATCTAGATGGATGAAGAATAATTAACTCTTAATTATTCAGATGACTTCAAGGCAGTTTAGGATTCAGTGAAGACTGCAGTCATTTTAACCAAGGAAGGCAGTCTCTTCCATCATTTATCACATGTGCAACTTGACCAATGATGAATAAAAAAATCCATGTTTACCCACAGCCCTAACTGCTACCTTAGAGGTTGTTAAGCCACAAATTCCCTTTAAACTCTACCATATGCAAATCATCAGACACAATTTGCATTTTAAAGTATTTAACTCTACATATTTATTGGATTTTGAGGCCATGCTGATCATTGATTTATGTGCTTCTGGCAATCATATTTCCATATTTGTATGATTTTGATGACAGTAATAATTCAAATATGCAGAAAGTTGTTCTTTGAACAATATCTTTAATTACGTCCTCAAAGCATCATTGTTTTGCCTGGTGTCCTGACAAAAAGGGTTTGAAATAAGAAATGGCATAATAATCCAAAACGCATAGAAATATATTTGTCATTTTCTGTATACTACCAAATGCACAGAAGTGACTTTTCACATTAACCAGTCCTTAACCTTAAAAAGGCTACAAAGCCCAGCAAACTTGTACCTAAATACTTTTATTAATACTGACACACTTTCACGACAAATCCAATCACACTTCATAACACTTGTGTTCAAAATGCAAAACCTGCCCCATTTACTTTGCCGCTAACTCAAAAACTTTTGCTGCCGTGTTTTTTTTCTTATTGAAGTCATCACAAATTATGTGCTTTCTTATGAAAGCTATCAAGAAATATAATCATTAAAAGATTCGCAAATGTTTACCGTATTTGTTTTCTCCAACACAACGATCAACCATAGCTCCTACAACCATTGTCAGCATAATTTTAAGATGATTTACCATTCAACTATATAAATAAATTTCCTACAATGTTCAGACAAATACAAATACAGCCATGAATTTTAGCTAAGGAAAGCAGGGTTAACAACTTCAAAATTAAGTAAAAGACAGACATATCTTTTTATTTCACAATTTTTTTTCCAATTTTGTAAGTAGACATACATTTTTATATGCATTTATTCTGTAATAACTAACATCCTACATGGTGCTTAATCAACTCTGCATATGTTAGGCATTTCAATGAACAATGGAACGGGTTTATTTTACAAAACACAAAAGAATCAATCCTGAGGATAAAATGAAAATCATTGAAATGCAATCTTTAAAAAATAAAAATTTATGTATTTATGAAATCAGAAATAAAGCCCAAGACATACCAGCGTTAAGTTCTCTAGCTATTTCAAAAATCCACGATCTTTAAATACCCAGAGAAGACAAATTTAGGGAGAAAAATATTAATATGTGCTCAAATTTCCCCAGATGAATATACAAAAAAGTAAAAAAACATTATATGAATATTATATTTTAACCACCCCATTTAAAGCATACACACACACACACACACACACAGCGTTTTTTTTTTTTTCAACGTTTATTTTATTTTTGGGACAGAGAGAGACAGAGCATGAACGGGGGAGGGGCAGAGAGAGAGGGAGACACAGAATCGGAAACAGGCTCCAGGCTCCCAGCCATCAGCCCAGAGCCCGATGCGGGGCTCGAACTCACGGACCGCGAGATCGTGACCTGGCTGAAGTCGGGCGCTTAACCGACTGCGCCACCCATGCGCCCCCACACAGCGTTTTAAATTCTTACTGAAATTTACATTAATAGCTATTGTTTAGAGGAAGCTAAAATATCTTCTTTATGGATGTTTAGATCAAATGTAGTAGCTATCATAGTTGAATAAATGTCGACCAGTTTTTGCGAGAATACTCCAAGCAAATAATCATGTAACATAAGCCCAAGTCCCGGCCATCCTAAACATACGTTAATTAAGAAGAAAAAATTCAGGAATATTCACAATCTCTCGGAGTCATTCTAATTAAAACAAAAGTAGGTTGAAATAATTCCCAAATAATTATTTTACAGTATTTTTACACACATCATTTCTAATCATCGTATTGACATTTTAGACATCACAGTTTTCCTTTGTAGTATTTTAAACTCCATTCAATGTTCACCTAGGTAGTAATACTTTCCTAAGAGTTCTTTACTCATTAAAACTGTAAAACCTTGTCATCCTGTGAGTATGAAAATAGCAGTGAGGAAAACACAGGACGTGTACTAAGCAACTTAAAAAAAAAATAATAAAGATGAACTGCTGTTTATATTGTAGTGATGTTGAACCGTGCTGGGAGGTAAGGTTACAGTAATATTTCCAGTTCCGCACACAAAGAGGAAAAGAAGGAGGGGAAGGGAAGAAAAGGAAAGAAGAGGAGAGGGAAGGGACGGGAAGGAGGGAAAAGGAAGGAAGGAAAAGAAGAAAGGAAGGGAGGTGGGGAGGGAGACCAGGTTAAGAAATGAGGGAGGAAGACCTTGGAAGTGGGGGAGAAATTCTAGGGACACTCCTTAACTCCCCCTGGTGGTCACGCAAGAAATTGCACGGCTGACTCTCCCCAGTGGGGACAGTCCGTATTTACAGAACAAGTGCGGTGGTCACTGTGGCCGTGCGGTAGGAGAAGTGATTCACACAATGCAGAGAAGAGGGAGCTGAGAGCCAAGTGTTCTGAAGGTGAATGCTTCAGGGCAGGTCAGCTCTCCCTGGGCTCAGCCCAGCCGGCATATCTGAGCTTATACACAGCAAAGGCCTTGAGGGAGGAGCGTCCACACGTGAATACCTGTGTGCAAGACCACAGCTAAAGGAGATTACTCGGCTTACTGCGCCAGATCTCATGCTCATAGCGGTCTTCCTCTTCACTCTCTTTTTGTTTTTGCCCACAGTAATGCAAGTGGACAAAGAGGAAATCACACAGAAATACACCTGCATTATATGCTTTTCACGTGCATGTAAGCAACAAACAGGAGTCAGAACAATCAGCCGTGAAATCGTGAAATCAATGAGATTTTAAATCAATCAACACTCTTGTGTGAATTACACAGACTACACAAAATGCTCCTTCTGTTATAATCCTTGTTATATAATTATGCCCAAAGAAGATATATTTTAAGAGATTACCCTCAACTTCACAGCTTTCACAGTCTTGAACAAGGAAAGTCTGCTTTCCACCGTGGATATTAACAACTCAGAAAATTTAATGAATAAGCAAACAGGAAGCCCACACAGACACACACAAAAAAGCTAGTGAAATATCTGACTAAAATTACTGTACGTCAGTAAAAGAAAAACACATGTACAAGCTCAACAGCTAGGAAAATAACCTCCTAAAATAGTGCATTCAAAGCAAGTATATCACTTAAATCAAGTTTCAGCACAGTAAAAAGCAATCCTAGAAAACAACAATGGCTTTTATCAATAAAATTTAAATTATTAACAATTGGAAAGGATATGTTAAATATCTGCCTCTGATTATATAAATATCAAACCACAAAAATAATATGCTCAGTAAATAGTCTCCACATTACTCAACAACGTCAGTCTGAGCCACCACTGTTGCCTAGTCTCTGCTTCCCTTTCTGCGGTTCATTACAGGGCTACAGGGACTCATCGCGGGCTGCCTCTTGCCCTGTCCCTTAATTGCCCTCTAGGCACTATCCTTGTAATCACTGAAATGTTCTTAGCTTGGCCAGGTGCTCCCGAGGGCATAGGCTAGATCTCCATGGTTTAGGAATCAAAGTATACAATCAGTACGTCCAGGTTTGAAACGCCAGAGGGGACAGGACTAATATTGTTTGCATTATTAAAATCTGTGTTCCCTGATCCTTCTGTAAACTTACATTGCATGGTCTCAGGGTGGGGTCAAACATCCTTTGTCCTTCAAGGTCTTTAACAAATAAAGGATTACTCATGTGTGTGTCCAAATGCAGGTACATATATGAACACTAACACACGTCCATAAAAAATGAACTGCATACCAGGAAAAAAAAAAAAACCTCACGTTTACTAAATTTTAAGTGTCTTGGGAAAACAAGTCAGTTATTTTTATGGAAAGTAACCTAACTCAAGTTGTGTAAGTCCCTTTGATTCACAAAGACTCATCTGAATATTCCAAGTATCCCTTAACAAAATGTGTGAATGAAATTTCTTTTAATTAGTTACAACTGCAGCCCAATTCTTAATAGGCTTCTATTATAATGATAAATATATACAGTAGCAACAATAAAAAATACAAAATAATTCATTTGTCTTCAAGGGAGAATGTGAAATTTATACAATAAACTCTTAAGTGTGAAAATAAAATTCTCCTAGAACCTTGGCATTATTTTTATAATTTGTATAGCCGAGCAAAATGCTTATTAATAATAGATTAAGCAGTTGTAGCCAGCCATATAAATTGGCAGTTGATTAAAAAAGGATCTGAAATTACAGTCTTACAGTACCACACAAAAACAACATTTTCACTTGTAAAATAAACCAGAAAGCTAAACCTTGAACTGCTTGGTTCAACCAATAACTGCAGGACATAAAATCACATCGATATTATATATGTGCATGTGCGTGCGCGCGCACACACACACACACACAACGCACACACACAACTCAAATAAAGAAAAACAAATATTCAGTGAAAGAAGACAAATCACACAGTAGTCCTGGGGGGGGGGAAGTCTAGTCTTTTTCACATTTTTTGTTGCATTCAAAACCCCCACATACGCAATAAATTCAGGCTCATTTACTCAGATACCACATGGTGATATTTATGGATGAGGGTGAAAAGTCGATAGTGATACTGATCATCTCAGTGTTGGGCTCACAAGCTCTTTCTACAGCCCAGTGGACAGACACACGTCCAACCGCAAGGCGGACTTTAAGTACTTTATAAGCTAATAAATATTCTTCCAAATATTAAACTTGTATGTATTTGATTGTAGCCTGATTAAATTATGTCTAGAATATTTAAGTTCCGATTCAGATTAATGAAAAACATGTATTTTTTGAAGCACGCATATATATGTGTGTAAATGGCTCACGGTGCTTCACTATAAAAGCTAAAATAAATTTTAAAATAAAATGATTGAATTTAGGGAAGCAATAACTTATGGACTGTATAATAAGAACTCATATAGCAATACAATTTTTTACATAATTCAGTAATTACTAGTATTCCTCACATAATACAGAATTTTTAAAAGTAAACAATTTGTGATGAAACAATAAATAATGGCATTACTACACACTGCTCAAAGAGGACACAGCGAAAATAGCACTTTTCAGTCATTTTAAAAAGATGTTCTTTTAAAAATAACGATGCTAGATGACTAAGCACACGAAATAAGAAAAATGTACAGGGCAGCTCATTTGTAGTAATTCAGCCTTCATCTTCTGATTTAGTTACTGTAAAAAATCTATTATAAGTTCAATTTGGTAGTGAACTGTAGCCATCTACTGGAAATGAACAGTTAAAGCAAATGCTTAATATCATGTTTCTCTGTAAAAAACCTGTAGTCTTTGTGCTTAATTTAGTGGACCAGAAAAATGAACAATCCTAGATACAGTAAGATAGAATTTATTACATCAGCCTCACAATCTCAAACCTGTAAAGATATACGATTTAGTAGTTTAAAATGTTATTTTTAAAGTAATTTTCTGTTTTCCATATAAATTGCTTTCCATCACTAAGAGATTTTCTTGGTCTTATTAACCTATGGATCCCAAGACTTACATTCTTAAAACATGTAGCTACACAAATTCCAAAACTATTACTAAAAGTAAAGTCAGAGTACTCAGCAAGTGCCTTTAGCGACCAAATTGTAAGCTAAACGGAGAATCCAGATTTGGGTGCCGTATTTTACTCAGCCTGGCATGGAAAGAATTTTCATAAAAATGAAAACAAAAATGGAGGGAAAAAAAGTCTGGCCAGAACACGGCCTTAATTTTTGTTAGAGAGAAAATTTAAAATAAGAATTCTGTTTAAATATCAGAGTTCTGCCATATTTACTGCATGATCAGACTAGCAGAAAGACTTAGGGTGCTAAGTACACTCTAGGTAAATAATGTCATTCTTGATGGGCAAGAAATTAAAACTGTATCCTATATTTTATACTTCCTCAAATATTCCTTCAATATCAATGATCTAATGGCATGTCTACTACCAATTTCTTTTTTAAAATATAAATGCTCAGTGTCAGAACTATTCCACGAATTATCAAGACTTAACGTAATCATTGCGATGCAATGATTTAATTTCAGTTATTGTTAATGATGCTTCAGAGTCAGTAACTGACCATTGGTTAAAATTATTTCAACAGGTATAAATTTCATCAAACA
>NW_025543563.1:125000-153653 GCF_018350155.1 Leopardus geoffroyi
CAAGGACTAAGAAGTAGAGGAAGAGAGCACATGACTAACTAGTATGCATCTTTACACGGATGGTTTCCCATGCACATGACCTGCACACGGAAACACAACTGGAACACCAACGTCCAAGGCACCAGCAGCACACGGACATCTGCAGCGTGGCCACACAACTCTACGTCCCTGCAATTTTTTTTTTTAATTTTTTAATGTTTATTTTTGAGAGAGAGACAGAGTGAGAGCAGGGGAGGGGCAGAGAGAGACGGAGACACAGAATCTGAAGCAGCTCCAGGCTCTGAGCCGTCAGCACCGAGCCCGACGCCGGGCTCGAATCCGTGAACTGTGAGACCATGACCTGAGCCGAAGCCAGATGCTCAACCGACTGAGCCCCCCAGGGGCCCCCGTCCCTGCAGTTATTATTTGGAACTATGCTGCCTCAGCTTACACGGAACTGGGATCAACCAGTTTTCATCACAATTACCCACAATCAATAGCATCCCTACTTGAAATTACAAACAGTGAAATTCTCATAAAAATAACTTTGCCCCTTGATTCCTAGCAGGCTCTCCACCTCGTCCCCTCCCTGACTCCTCACAGTCCAGAAAACTGGAGGACAGCAGACAAGTCAAAAAGGAGTGGCGCAAAGGCCAGCACTCACTAGGCAACATGCCACAGTTCTGTGACCCGGCCCGGCCCGCCTCGCCCAGCCCCCCAGGGAGGTCCTCCCTGCTTCACCACCTCAACTCTGGCGGGGCTACCGTCCTTACAGGTACTGAACACCCCCAAACCCTGCCTGGAATGGGCTGCCCCGGTTACCTAACTCCCACTCACCTGCGTCCCAAGTGCTGGCTACCCGACGAAACGCAACCTTCCGAATTGGTCCAGCGAGACTTGGACGTGTCTTTACCTGAGCTTTCTCCTTCCCTTTGAAGCGGCTATTATTTTGGCCACTTCAGCCCTAAAGACCAACAGCAGTGGCATGTATTGATGTTCCGTAACTGTTTATTTAGTATTTTTAAAACCCTCCACTTCACCCCATCAGCCACTTATACTCCAGGAAATTCCTGCAAGGTTCTTAAGATGTCATGCTATTCTACACTTCACTACTTTTGTTCTTTTGCTCCATCTACTGAAACTGTCCAAATTAGCCTGGCGAACACGTCCTCATCCTTTAAGACCCAACTCAAACATAACCTCCCAAGGAAGCCTTTCCTGGTGTTTCTAAGCAGAGCCAAGCACTCCCCGCAGACCTCTGTCCCTTGCTCTTTCTTACCCCTCGTGCGTCCCTCTTCACGTCTGTCTCTCCTGCTTGGCGCACATGATGGCAAAGCCCTGGCAAGGCCCCTGCACCAGCTGGTCACTGGGTCTGCACAGAGAGGACACTCTCAAGAGTGTGCCCTACAGGGCCTGAATCAAGACCTGGTTATGCTTCCCTCCTATGTACACTTCCAACACCTCCTCTTACTCAGACTCAGACAAATCAAAGAGCAAAACCTTTCAGAAAGTAAACGCCTTTCAGAACCACATGAGCAGGAAGAAGGAAGGAGAAAACAGGTTAACTTCCCTCCCCGCAAAGAAATCACAGGACAGGCAAAGGAAACCAGAAGACTGGCTATCCCCCCCTATTCCACCGTATGGATCAGGAGAGCTAAAGAATCCTGAGATTCCACAACTGGATCTTAAAATCACCACGGAACCATCTTCAAATAAAAATAAAGCAAAAAAATAAAAAAGTCCCTGACATAGGAATTTGTCACTGAAAAAGATCTTGGGCCAATGCTGTCAACTACAACACCAAGAAATGACAACGTGTATCGTGTTTCTATTTCATTACAGGTTGACGATACACACTGCCTCGAAATAAACCTATGACCCCCTCTTCCATGACGAAAATTCAAGAAAACACCACTACAAAATGGAGAGTAAGGCGTGGGGGTGGCAAAGCCTCTCACCATCTCCTCCACTGTCCCAATCTCACTCCCAAATCTGTCCTGGATTTACAAGAGTTCCCTGTAAAATACCCTAGAATCCGTATCTGAGAAAGAGTGTTTTTTATTTTCATATTATAACTAAGATGTCTTTTAGACATTCAAATTACAAAGTGATTTGGACGTAAAAAAATCGAAGACAATGATCATTCACTAAACGGGACTTCAAGGACTCTAGCACCAGAGGAATAAACTAACAATGTTAATTTTATATTCCTCGCTGACAGGAAGAGAGACAGTAATCACTACGTGGCATTTTTCAATTTCAAACGAAAGGCAAAAAATATATCATCAAACAAAAAGCATCAATATATTATATACATAAAGTACGTAATATACCCTTTAAAATAAGAGTATTTGAATCTTAATTTAAATTTTTTACAAAACTGAGAGAACCTGCATTTTACATTGTTACCAGCATAATTCATGCCAGACCATAAAACAAACTCTTTCTATCTATATCTTTTTAACCAAAACAACCAGTCAAACCAAATGCTTATGTTATCTGGCTGGATACATCTGTAGATATGATGGGTATAATTAATTGTTCAGCTAAAAATGCAATTCCATGGTGCTTTTAATGATTTAGGTATACACAGCTTTAGTTCTCAGAACAGACTAAAAATAGTGATTTTAATTTATTCCTGCTGCCTACAATTACCCACAACCATGTATTTTTAAATATTTCCAGCCTATAAAAATTACTAATTTTTGCCACTTGTGTTTATCTGCATTTAGACTTTGATTTGGATAAATTAAGCTCTCAAGTGTTCCTTGCTTTATGAAACTCTGCATGTTGTAGACTTCAACACAAATAAATGACTTGTACCATTAGAGGTTTAAATAATGTAATGTATTTCATGCTCAGCCTGAAGCTGGATTCCAATGAAGTTGCTAATGCACGTAATGATTAAGTGTAACTCAAATACTAACTGTGTTGTTGAAAACATGACAGGCAATAATTTGGTCTATTATATTCTGCCATTTAATTGCCTAGTACAGACATTCTCTGACACATTATGAAGCAATGATTTACAATTATTCAAGCTGCAAAGGTCAGAAAGTGACATTATAATCATCTACATAGAGATCCCTTCTAATGCACAAAAACTAGGTAATGCCACACACACACACACACACACACACACACACACACACAAAGAGTTTTACTGCATTAGTAACTTTCTATTTAAGGTTTCTTAAACCAAATAAGAATAAACAGCTCATAAGCACATCAATACACAATAGAAAATGTCTAGAATCTTTTCGTGAACCCGGATGTAACAGACTTAAGAAAATGCCCTTATTCTCTCCTGATTAGGTAAATTCTACTCTACTACTTAACTCGACACACAAGATTCAAGACCAGACACAGGGAAGTCCTTCAGAAAATAACCTAATCCCCAGACTACGCGTACTGGGGTCTCTGTGAATCAAGGCATGCAGCACTCAGCGAGCACTTATGAGGTTGGTGGAAATCACACTGGTCTGCTACTCTTTTTTTTTTTTTTCCTAAGTAACTGATCATAAAAAACAAACACAGTAACCAAAGCTGATCAATCTTCACCCCTCTCATCCTAATGGAAAGGTAAGAATATTCTCACCTGTCCTGGCACTTAATTCTATTATACGATGTTCAATTTGTAACCACTCCAGTGCAATAGACTACCAACACATACACAACAAAGGGGAAGAATGATAAAGTTACTGAAAACAATGCTTTAATGTGAGAAAGTGAAACAGAGAAAGAGACACAAAAACAGACTGAATTCCAGAATGCTGAAGGAAACTACCATGCAAGCAAGTTTTCAAAAGAACAGAAACCTGAGCAAAAGCAGAAAACAAAATTGGCTAGGGGCTGGAAGGAGGTAGGTAAATTACAGTTATTACATTCTGGGGAAAATAACCTAGAGAGAAAAAAATAAGTACAAATTAAAGTCAATAACAAACCAACAGATAATGCACAAAGCAGAAAAAATTTTTAAATAAAAATTAAAAAAATAAAGGGACAGTTAAAAGTAAGGAAACCGTGGTCTACTCTTACCAGTATATAATTTGACTCCATTGCCAAAAATACTTTTAATCTCAAGTTTACCATCTGTACAATGGGGATAATAAACATGAGATGAACAATATCATGACACTATGAGATCAACAAATGAAGTGAATGTTAACAAACAACACCACCGCATAAATACCATTTATTATGGACAGGATCACAAACCCTATTACATGTGTAGATACACACAGAGACAGAGAGACGTAAATTTAAACAGATTTAACGAAACATGGGGTCTATAAGCCACCCAGATTTCAAGTTGTGTTTTTAGTAGTCGAAGGTAGGAATCACTAATTTAGGGAAATATGTGTTTCACTTATTTCTAAACACACGTTCCCAACAAACATGATTAACTTCTGCAGAGATGCTCTATTACTTCTTCTCTCCCCACTAACCCTTGTCAGCTCCACAGCACATGCTCATGTGAACTACCCAGTAAGTGCTGAATAAAAATACAACCTATACTCTATAAAACCCCACTTGAGATCACATTCACATGTCAGAAAAACGTTAAGAAACTTATTGTTCAAAAACTCCTCCTCTTAAAAGTGAAAGTAAAATAAAAGACTTCTAAATAAAGTGATCAACAACAGGTTCTTAAAACAAGAAGCGCAAAGCAATACATTTTCGAAATTTTTACCATGTCGGGGGCACATATATAAACCATGGGTAAACAAAACTTAAATCCTGAACTCTGAACCCTAGCTACCTGATAGGAATTAGACGTCTAACACATTCAGCTACTTTTGTCAAACTGACTTACATCCGTAATATACCTTAGCTAAGATTTGCCGATGAAATGGAGACAATTATCTTAAAACCGAGCTTAACGAGTCAAAGAAAATCACTGTAGGCGCAAACAACTGGAATAAAAGTTTTAAAAGGCAGTCTTTGTTAAGGGGGTAGCTAACGCACAACTCTTCAGCCAAGCCTTAGTAAAAGTACACGAGATACCTATCTGATGAGCGTCTACAATCTTCTAGAAAGGCAGACATGAAAAACCAATTACAAAGAATCTAATGTGCTCAATTCAACAAAACGCGCAGTTTACTATTTCCATCAATTTCGCTATAAAATGTGAGGGTTGTTTTTTTTTCAAGAAAAGCAAGAGTTACTAGGACAAAAGAATACAACATTGTGAGTATTAATTTCATTTTTAAAATGTCTGCTCCATTGTTTTTATACATTAGTCAGTCAGAACTATTTGAAAAGCAGTTTATTTTCTTGCAATTCAGGTAACGAAAAGGTTATTCATAAAACTCTAAAAGCCAGAGATGAAGATCCTAAGTACTGCAGAAAAGAAAACACAGTGCAGGGCCTTCTGTTTGTGACAAAATTATAGAGTTAATGTTCCTGAAAGATCGCTTCACCTTTTAAAGCATGATTTTTTTAAAAGGTAAAATTTATAGCAATTAAAATTGCTAATGAAGACATGCAGCATGGGCTGCTTATGTTCAGGAACTAATAGGTCCACTGAGCATTTCTAGGATCATTTAGCCATCAATGATAATGAATTGACATTGTCACCAGTGTTAATGTACCAATGCTACTGCCACTAAGCTGACGGCTAATTCTTGCTTTTTATCATGATTCTCACTTTAGTTTTTAACCTACCTACTGCCCTATCCATTTGAAATACAGGAAATACAGAACGCCCTACAATACTTTTTCTTTCCCCTGAGAGGGTTCTAACTCGTTAGACCTAACTCATCGAAACTGCTCGTTTCAACTCCACAGACAAACACTTCTTGGGTTTACTACAATTCTTCAGAACTTTCAGCGTCACCGTGACAAGATGTACCCTAGAAAAGTTATTGTTCTATAACTTTTAAATCAAATTTCACTTACAAAAAATTAAGACAACTATTATTTCAAAGCGAAATAAAGTTCAATGACTACCATCATTCTCAAAGACACAGTTTTGGAATCTAGATTGCCGCTCCCGTGCATACGTTCAGACCTCTGTGGCATCAGCACACAACTCAATGTATCTCTATGTATTTATAACTCTTCATCCTGGGAATCGAGCAAATAGACGAGTGTCACATGTCAGTGGTGTGCGGTAACAAGCAATGAGCCAAGTGGGTTTAAAAAGGACAATCAAAGCCAACCAATCCTGTACTGCTTTGGATGCTACTTAGGTCAGAAACTAGTCTCCAAAAAAGTTTCTTCTCTTTCCCAAGACTTAGTAACCCTAATAAAAATTAAAAAAAAAAAATGGAGGAATTAGATTTCTAATAACAGAGCACGCAAAAACTGCCCGATTATTTTGAAGATCTGAGGAAGAAACTGCTTAGTGCCATCTAATAGCAAATTCTCATTGGAGTCAGGGCCTTCCTCTTTCCTACAACTCATACGGTAAAAACAATAAATGAGGTATCTCTTAAAATTCCAAGACCTAGAGCAATTAAAATGAACCATTTGGCACTCAACCCTTGCAGCTAAAGCCAGTGGCAACAAAACTCATTCCCCACTGATCTTCAGGGGGCTTGAGGGCAAAGGTTCATCTTCATTTACTTTAGCTGCAAGTTACTGAGCCATCAATTCGGCCAATGAATAAATCACAGACCGTGGTTAATAAAACTGCTTGCAAAGTTATTTGTAAAACTATCTTAAGGGTCAAAAAATGCAACGGCATCCTGGCATGACATGACTGCCCAACAAAAGACAGAGGCTGTTTTTGACTTAAAAGATATTTGCCCACTAAATCTTCCACTAAAAAGGGAAACCTAATATAACATGTGCACAGTGCATAATTTAATTGAGCCTGTAGTATTTAGGGAATCGGCCGTAAGAATTGCACGTTTCTCAGGTTTCACAGAAAGTGTTTTCACAGGATACACATATTAGTTAATTTCTCTAGCATAATAGCATTAAAATATATTTTTAATCAGAGAGAGGGTATTAAAATCCAGCTCTGAATGTCCTATGATATACCATAGATGTCATGGCATTTTAAAACCTTTGAAACATTTCTGCTAAATTAATCAGTTGTGCATTAAGGCATCTCAGTGCTTCCTATTAAACGCAACACATCTGAGTGACAGCTTAACACCGGCAACGATTCTTTAGAGGAAGAGTCATTAACTAAAAATGGCAAACAAGTTTTGGAATAAAGTTACACAAAAACATACATTATACACTGTTTATTTAAGCTTCATCTCTGCCACAATCAGTGACCAGTTGTCTGAAATTAAATCTTTTTCTGCCTTTCTCTTTATGGGATATGTCCGGGATATCTAGCCATTAATGTGATTAAAAATTAAAGCAGTATGGCAAAAGAAAAAAAAAATACATATACGTTCCTAAAGCTGTATTATGTATATTTTTTATGTCTTTAAATGGAATTTACGGTTCTCTCTGGCAATGTGAATGAACATCCTATAATTTAGTCAATTTACAGATTACGGGTTCAAATTGACCTTGTAGCCCATAAAATTGCTCATCTGCAGTAGAGGATTAGAAGTGGGAGAAGAATGTCATAACTGTATTTAAGGAATTTACCATAACAATGGAAAGGAGGGTACGCAAGCATAATTTTAGCCACTCTTACTCATATCACTTCTGAATTCTGAAACAATGGCTATCCCGCACATGCTGCCTGGCTCACCAAGGCAGAGATGGTTTCAGGTTACTCACCCACAGACATGACACTTGTATTCCCTCATCCCAAGGTGCCTTTTGACATGGTTTCTGGCATCGCCAAGCTGAGCCGTTGCGAAGTGGCATATCTTGCACTTGAATGGTTTTGATCCTAAGTAAATTTAACATAAAATATGATTTGAATTTGAAGAACACAGTACTGATAGTTTAAGGAGAGGCCTAGATCTTAAATCACACTTTTCATCCGATTAGAAATTTCTGGCCCCAAAATGGAGTACTTGCTTTCCTTTCTAACTGGAATAGACCCGCATTCCATAATTATTCCACCAAGAAGACTTTAATGTTTCAGTGAGTGTTCCTAACTTTCAATAATAACACTCTTAAGATTTAAAGTCCAACGTGATGCCGCTGAGCAGTGCTAAGTGTATCAGATGGGCTAAGTAATTTTAAATATTTTTCTACCGATTCGCAAAAATATCTTTTGGAGTCGCTCAACATTTAAAATGGAACATTATAAAACACAAATGCATACACGGTAGCTGATATTTTTTTAAGTATGTTTATCATCAAATACATTTCTCAGTGGCCATCTCCCTCCTACTTCTGCAGCTTTCAATTTATTCACATTAAGAATGGCATTTCAGATTTTTTTCGGACATTTATCCCAAGTGATTCACTATATTACTATTTTGGTAGCACACAATGTAAGAATACACAATGGATAAGTTATCTGCTTTTATGATCATTTTAGAGTCAAAAATCTGTGATGATTCTGCAAACCAGGAAGTACTGACATTTTATTATTGATCTCAAGAACAAATATTTCATCATTAAAAAGCATAGTACCAACAATTTTTTTTAATTGCATAAAGAAATAAGGTTAGCCTATACTCAAAAATGAGAAAGCAAACTAATTTCAGAGGCAACAAACCCGGTGTTGGTATCAGACAGACTGTAACTGGAACATAGTTAACCAACAGATAATCGGTACCCACGTGAGCAACAGCAACACTCCTTTCAGTGTAACAGGTATACACCATTGTTTTCAATTTTCTAACCGCTAAGTCCTCAAACAAAGAAATCAAAATCATAAAAATCACAGCCTAGAATCAGAACAATGTGCTTCCAGATCTTTCGTAGCATGTTTAGTACCTATTTGGTGAAGTATCTCTTCTAATATAGTTAGAATACGAAATATGGGAACTTCAATAAATATACAAAAAGAGCTCAAATAAAAAAATTGCAATAAATCACATCTGATCAATGAACCTTTGTGCAGTGCCCTTGAAAAATATAATCCTCCAAGAATACTTTGTTGACATTGAAGCACTCAGTAAAAAATTTTACAGTCTTAAATGTCAATTTAACTCCCAAAAGCTGACAAAAAAAGTGAAGCATTTAATTTTAATCTTCCAACAGAAATAAAAAAGTCAACAGTACTAAGCGCGGGCAGACAAGGTTGAATACTTCACAGCTCAATGACAATGAAGCCAGATCTCTTAATACTTCCACTTGTGCTGTTAGAAGTAGATGTAAAATATATTTAGCACCTGAATGGCTATATCTAGTCAGCTTTATCTGTTTAAATGTCAACAGCAGGTTGAGACCACAGCTCACAGTGATCACACCCTATCAATCACATTAGAAACTACAGTTTATTTAAATGATTCTGATAAAACCAAGCCTAACACTACCTGGAAACATTTCATCTGAAGCAGAATTCTATAAAGGGACACATAAAAGACGGGAGTGAGAAGAACCAATTTACCTGTACTTTAAACTGAAATGCATTCAAGATAATAAGGTACTCAGGAAATTATTAATTAACAATAACATCAGGACTCCAACCGAAGAAAATAAAGCTCTCTCAATATCTGCCTTACAATTTGGGTGAAAGGCTAATTTACAGTATCCTGTGGATTTAAGTTTCCTGGCGTGCCCCCTGCACTGACCCTGTGATGAGTCCCTCCTGAGTCAGCGTGCCTGCCACAGGGGCTGGGCACAGACCCTCCAAGCTTCCTTATGAGGCTCCTCAGTGAAAACCTCTAGTTCCTCCAGGTCTCGGCGCTCACTGCTAGGGTGCTGACAGCACATAAACGAGCTACTCTGCTGACTGCTTTCATGCAGAAATCACTGAGGTCCTGACTATCTTTCACATCTTCTATTCACAGCAGGCTGTGTTAACATCTCCTTTCTATGCCATAAAAACTCCAGGGAACTGGAGATCATACTTTTCTGCATAAGGGAAAAAAAAGTCCTTTTTTCCAATAATGTTTCCACTTTTAAGCTTGGTATGCACATCCCAAGATGAAGCCAGGCATACTGTTAATAAGGCAAAATTCGTACAATTATGTATTTCTCCCCTTGTCTTTTTCACAAGTGTATTGTGATTATTATAAACTGTCAATATTACTTTAAATAGTTCCATCCCTGGGAACAGCATTATCCTCACGGGGTTTTTTTCCTTTTAATTTGGCCTCTGAGGGTTTGCCTGTTTAATTTTTTTTAATGTGTAATTTTTTTTAATATGAAATTTATTGTCAAATTGGTTTCCATACAACACCCAGTGCTCATCCCAACAGGTGGCCTCCTCCATACCCATCACACAACCCCCCCTCCCTCCCACCCCCATCAACCCTCAGTTTGTTCTGTTTTTAAGACTCTCTTATGTTTTGGCTCCCTCCCTCTCTAACCTTTTTTTTTTCCTTCCCCTCCCCCATGGTCTTCTAGTAAGTTTCTCAGGATCCACATAAGAGTGGATGTGCATTTATTCTTGAGAGAGAGAGAGAGACAGACAGACAGACATAATGTGAGCAGGGGAGGGGCAGAGAGAGAAGGAGACCCAGAATCTGAAACAGGCTCCAGGCTCTGAGCCGTCAGCACAGAGCCCGACGCGGGGCTCGAACCCACAAACCGGGAGATCAGGACCTGAGCAGAAGTCGGATGCTCAACCGCCTGAGCCACCCAGGCGCCCCTCTGAGGTTTTGAAAGGGAAAAACAAAAGGGACTCTAGCTTTCTGGCCCCTTACATTCTTTTACCAAAAGAATCCCAAAGGCTTTTAAAACTAAAACTCTCCACCTAGACCTACACGGGCACTCCTCAGCATCAGTCACTGCTAACTGCCAGGCATACGCGGATGTGACGACAGCATGTAAAAAGCGATACTAAAACTTGATACTAAAACTAAAGAATGAAGTACGATGTATAGAACCCATCATCCAATGCTTCGCCACGATGGCCTCCATTCTACAACCCTCCCTACACAGTGAACACTCCCTTCCGCCCTTCATTCCCTCATTCGGTCAATAACACGGGGGGCCAGGTCCGGAAGGGGCCCGCACTGACCAGCGCAGAGACCAGAACTGACCAGTGCGGAGCCCCTGCTCGGGCTATGCTTGGAGTCAACAGACCACCTCACCTCACCACCTCTTCTCCAGCTGATTCAGCTTCTAAACCGCCAGACAGGTGCTAAGTGCAACACTAGGCCTGACCTGGCCTGGCCTGGCCCCGCCCCGCCCCGCGCCGCCCCGCCCCCCCAGCCCGCAACCCCAGGGCACTTGACAAGGAGCACGCTCCCCGCTCCCCGCTCCCCGCACCAGGCCAAATCCCACCGCACCGGCTGGAAGCCACGCCCCAGCTGTGCACCTTTCCTGACACACCACCCACACCGGCACCCCACCCGCACGGAGGGGTGGGGGGGGGTGCGGTGAGGGCGCGACCGGGGGCTGGCGCCTGGGGACTGGAGGGTGGGGGCTGGGTGGGTGGATACAAGAACCCTGGAGCCGGCGGGAGGGCGGGGCAGCGAGTCCCCAGTCTCCGACTCCGCCGCGGCCCTGGGCTCCCTGGGTCCCGGACCTCTTCCCTCCCTGGAGACCTCTTCCCCAGGGCCCCGGGCGTTTCGCGAGGCCCAGCTAGGGCAGCGGGCTGGGGCTGGTGATGTTCTCTGGGGGCGCTGGGGCCTCCGGGGTGGCTTTGCACCAGGTGGGGCGAGCGGGAGGGAAAGGCGGGGGGGGGGGGGGGGGAGCGTGGGGTGCTGGTTGCGCTCGCCCTGAGGCTGGGGAGGAGGCGCTGAGAACCCGGCGGGGGGGGGGGGGGGCGGAAGGCACGGCCGGCCGGATGCCCCATGCTCGCTTCCACCCTCTTCCCAGTAAGCCGCCGGCGTGGTGCCGTGCGGTGCGGGTTGGAAGCGGAGGCGCCTGCCTGCCTGCCTGCCTGCCAGCCTGCCACCCTGCTGCCGCCCTCCGAGCGGGCCCCGGGCCCTGGGCGGATGGCAGAGGCCGCACAAGAGGACCCTGGCAACGCGCTGTGGCGCAAGCCCGGGCGTTCTCCAAACCCGGGACTCTTGCAGGCTGCTCCTGGCTTGGCCCCACGCCCGCCTCCTCTTCCATCCCGAAACGCACCACAAGGCACCTCGCAGCCCGGCACCACACCACGCTGGGCCGCTCACTGGGAAGTTGGTGGAGCCAGCTTGGGGCTTCAGGCTGCTCCTGCCTTCCGGGCCCGCCCCACCAGGTTCTCAGGGCCTCCTCCCCAGCCCTAGGGCCAGCGCAGCCAGCCACCAGGCCCTTCCCTCTGGTCTGCCTCACCTGGTGCAAACCCACCCCGGAGCCCCCAGGCCAGGAGTGCATGAAATATACGCAGATAGTAGGCTATTAGAGCATTTCCTCTCCGGAAAACCTACTCTAACAAGATAAAACGTATCATTTTGCACACAGAAACTGACCGTAGGTACATGGTGCCATTTGCAGTCAAGAGAAAGGCAAACACCTTCAATGCAATCCCCATCATAATTGTGCCACCATTCTTTTCAAAGCTAGAACAAATAATGTTAACATGTGTATGGAAGCACAAAAGACCCCGAATATACAAAGTAATATTCAACAAGAAAACCAAAGCAGGAGGCATCACAGTCCCAGAATGTAGCCTCTGCTACAAACCTGTTATCATCAAGACAGTGTGTATGGGCACACAAACAGACACATAGGATAATGGAACAGAACAGAGAACCCAGATTCAGACCCACAAATGTATGGCCCGGCCCACTAATCTTCCACAAAGCACGAAAGAGTATCCAATGGAGAAAAACCAGACTCTTTAACCACTGGTGCTGGGAGAACTGGACAGCAACATGCAGAAGAATGAAACTAGATCACTTTCTTACAGCATACACAAAAATGGACTCAAAGTGGAGAAAGGACCTGAATGTGAGACACGAAACCTTTAAAACCCGAGAGGAGAAAGCAGGACGGAACCTCTCCGACCTCAGCTGTGGCAATTTCTTACGTGACACGTCTCCAAAGGCGAGGGAATTAAAAGCGAAAATGAACTATTGGGACCCTATCAAGATAAACACCCTCTGCACTGCAAAGGAAACAAGCAACAAAACAAAAAGACAACAGATGAAATGGGAAAAGGTATTTGCAATTGACGTATCAGACACAGGGCTAGTATCCAAACACCTATAAAGAACTCACCAAACGCCACACCTGAAAACAAATAATCGGGTGATGAAATGGGCACAAGACATGAATAGGTACTTTTCGAAAGAAGACATCCAGATGACCAAGAGACATATGACAAGATACTCAGCGTCACTCCTCATCAGAGAAATACAAACCTAAACCACACTGAGATTCCACTTCACATCGGTCAGAGTGGCAGAAATGAACAAATCAGGACAAAACAGATGCTGAAGAGGATAGGAGAAACAGGAAGCCTCTTGCATTGTTGGTGGGAAGAAAAACTGGTGCAGCCGCTCTGGAAACAGTGTGGAGGTTCCTCACTACGTTAAAAATAGATCTACCCTATGACGCAGCAATAGCACTGCTAGAATTCAGGGGATTCAGGAGTGCTGATGCACAGGGGACTCGTACCCCAATGTTTATAGCAGCGTTTTCAACAATAGCCACATGCTGGAAAGAGCCTAAATGCCCGTCGATGGACAAATGGATACGGAAGATGAGGTTTCTATATACAATGGAATACTACTTGGCAATGAGAAAAGATGAGATCTGGCCATTTGTAGCAACGTGGAAGGAAGTGCAGGGTGTTCTGCCAAGTGAAATGAGTCAGGCAGAGAAAGACAGATACCATATGTTTTCATGCATACGTGGATCCTGAGAAACTTCACAGGAGACCAGAGGGGAGGGGAAAGGGGGAAACGAGTTGCGGAGAGGGAAGGAGGCATACCATAAGGGACTCTTAAATACGGAGAACGAACTGAGGGTTGATGGGGGGTGGGGGAGAGGGGAAAGTGGGTGATGGCCATTGAGGAGGGCACCTGTGGGGATGAGCACTGGGTGTTGAATGGAAACCAATTTGACGATAAATTATATGGAATACAAGAAAAAAGAAAAGATGCTCAAAGTCACTCCTCATCAGGGGACTACGAATCAAAACCAAACTGAGATGCCACCTCACACGGATCAGAGTGTGCCTGTGGGTGGGCAGTCAGCACTGCTGCTTTGCTGGGACACAGTGTGTCCTCCAAAAGCGACAAGGGGTGGGGGGCTCTCGCGCTTTGGGAAACATGGACAGTCAGGAGCAGCGAGGCTGCAACGTAGCCCAGGGTGTCCCGAAGCTGGCCCAAACGTGGCCCATCAACGGCATCGGGGCTCTTACAGGCTCCCGAGCCCCCGTCGGTGGCCGAGGAGGGGGGTGGGGGAGGGGCTTGGCAAGAGCACAGACTTGGGTTATGATTGCACGGAGGCCCGCCCATGCATATTTTTGGGGGTGGTTTTGGCTTCTTGGCTACTTTTCTAGAGCAGTTTCAGCAAATGTGACAGGAAGCTCCAGAGATTTCACACACATACCTGCCCTTGCTGAGGCCCAGCCTCTCCCCCGAGCAGGTATCCGAAACCCCCACCAGGGCGAGGCCTTTGTCACAGCCCCAAACCTGTGCTGATGTGTGTCCATCGCCCAAGGTCCGCAGCTGAGATCGGGTTCGCCTCTGACGTTGTAACCCAGTGCGTCTGGGCGGGTGCGTGTTGAGGATTCTCTGCCGGTGCAGCGTCCCACCCGGTAGTCTTTCCTCCCTGACGCAGTGGGTTCCGTTGGTGCTGGCGCCACAGCGCATTTGCCAGGCGGAGAGGTGGGCGGGAGGCCGGCAGGTTCTTGAAGGCGGTAGGAGCCCGCATGCGCTGTGGAGGGCGAGGGCGGTGCTCTTCTGAGCCTCCGGCTTCTCCCTTGCTAGAAGTCTTCCACCTACGAGGATGTCGCCATGGGGCCCCTGTTTCTCCCAAGACCGTCCCGTTCGAGGCAGGTGAGTTCTGGTGGACCCGGCGCCGCTCGGACTCCCGCAGAGGCCGCAGTGCCAGCCGTGAGAGGCCGGGTGGTTCGGGGCGCCCTGGTTCTGCTCACTTGGGGGACAGCGTTTGGCCCCCCTCGGGAGGAAGGCCGGCCTGTCCGTGTGGACGCCCGCAGGCTCCCGGGAGTCGTGGTGGCCGCTCTGTGGCGGTGGGGTGTGTGGGGGGGGGCGCCTCCCGTGGCAGTGCTGGCTTAACCGCTCGGCAGGCGGTAAGGGCCCTTCTCCCTGCCGGTAGTGGCTTCTGGGAGGTTCTCCGGGTGCCCGCCTCAGCCGCGGCTGTCGTGTAAGGAGGAGTGTGCCGCCCGCCCTCGCAGAGGCTGTCGGAGACCTTCCCGCCTTGTCCGTCCCCTGACCCCGCACAGGCTGCACACGTTCTGTCCCCCGAGGCGGCTGCCACGAACAAAGGCCGCCTTAGGCCCTTGCGTCCTGTGGGCCAGGCCCTAGAGAGTTTGGTGAGCTGGGGAAACCCTATAGAAATTGGGAAGTTGATGAGAAGAAGGGGAGAGTGTCCTTTGTTCCCTGGGTCAGTGTTTCTCAGACTCGGTGGTGTCGGGACACTTGGACATCAGGGGATTATTGAGGGCCCCAGAGAGCCTTCGAGTGTGGGGGTTGTGTCTCTTGATCTCTACTGTGGTGAGGTTGAACCGAGAATTGAAGCGGGCGCCTGGGTGGCTCTCTGTGTTAAGGGTCCGACTCTGGCTCAGGTGGCGATCTCACAGTTGATGGTTTAGAGCCCCATGTGGGGCTCTGTGCTGCCAGCTGCCAGCCTGGACTTGTGTCAGATTCTCTGTGTCCATCTCCCTCTTCCCCTCCCCTCACGTGCCCTGTGTCTCTCTCTCAAAAACAAACATTAAGGAAACCAAGCCAAATCCGAGCATCTCAGATGTGATGGATTCACTTAAAGACAATAAATTAGTACAGATTAACGTACTCATACCTTTCATGCAAAAAATACGTACATTTTCAGAACAACACCGTGTAGAAGCGTGGCATTGGCGTTGGCATTGGCATTGGCTTAGGGCAAGATCTTTATTCTTCCAGCCGCTTCTGCATTCAGTGTCTTGTGGCCAATTATGTTGAGGAAGGCGACGTGGACTCCCCCAGATGAACAGCTGGAGGCGAGTAGGGTGTGGCGGTAGCTCCTCGGGTGTCCGGATGCCCTTTCCTGATTCCGCACTCAGATGGGTGGGGCTTCCTTGCTTCTCTTGGGGGTTAGCTGCCCGCACAGAGCTGCATTTTTGTGTGGCACGCGGTGGACGTTTGGAACATCCTAGGCCACTACTTTCAGCTGATCTTCCATATCTTTCCCTCAGCGAACACCTTCTTGGAACCACCACCTGGATGAAGAAATGGAACGTTCCCGTGCTTCCTACCTCCTACTGACTCCCACCGAACGTCCCCCAAAGGTAACCACGGTCTTGACTTTCACCAGCGATTGCTTTGGCTTGTTCTTCGCTTCATGTTGAGCCAACCCTTGAGCGCTGTGTGTGCGCAATGCACCTGCTTTCCTTGCGTGGCTGTGCTGGTCCTCCCCTGCTGCCGAAGGCCCAGTGTGTGAGCACAGCACGCTTTATTCTTTCTCCTGTGGGTGCTCCGGTTTGTGCAGAGGCTGCCTGCAGATCCACATGCATCGTATTGGGTTGCCTTGGAGGAGCAGGGCGTGAGTGGTGGCACGTGTCTGTTCCCCACGAGCAACGGCGTGCGGGAGCTCAGGGCTGGCTGATGCCTGGTATTGCTTCTTCTCGTGTGTTAGCTGGTTGCTGGGGGCTCAGGCGCTGGGAGGTATGGTGTATTCGTGGGACCCGCCCCTGTGTGTGTCTTGGCCACTCACGTGTTTCTTTTGTGAAAGAATTGCCTTTTGGAAGCCACTTTGTGATTAGGTTGTGTGTTTTGGTTTTTGTTGATTCGCATGAGTTCTTTCTGTGTGTGTGGAATACATCTGTGAATGGCAGAGGTTTTCACATTCTTGTGTATGTCTGCCTTACATTCCCTGTGTTGCCTTGTGGTAAGTGTCTTTTGTTTCTATCCAATCGTATAACCATTGGTATGTTTCTTGCCTTGGATTGGCTAGGGCCTCCAGTACTGTGTTGAATGGAAGTGGTGAGAGTAGGTGTCCTTGTCTCCTTCCAGATACGAGAGAGAAGGTTTTCCTAATGTTTTGTATACTTAATATTTTTTAAAGTTTCTTTCTTTCTTTATTGATTTAGAGAGCATGCATGGGAAGGGGAGTGAGAGGGGGGAAAGCGAGTGGATCCCAAGCAGACTCCGCACTGTCAGCACAGAGTCTGATGCGAGGCTTGAACTCAGGAACCGTGAGATCACGGCCTGAGCTGAAATCAAGAGTCAGACGCTTCGCCGACTAGAAGCCACTCAGGTGCCCCAAAGACTTCAGTATTTTAACACTACATATGACACTTTCCGTGGCATTACTGGTAGATAGTTGGATCAAAACATGAAAATTCTCCTCTATTTCTAGTTTGCTCTGATTTTTTAACAATCGTCAAAGAAATCATAATACTAAGTTTTCTGAAATGTGTTTTGTGCATCTTTGGGGACAAGTGATTTGTTTCAATGTTGTGGTTTAACTTGAAACAACTTTTGCCCTTCTAGAATAAATCAAACCTGAGGTCTATGCATTCTCTCTTCACTGGATTCCATTTGTAAATCGTGTGCTTTGGATCCTTGCGTGTGTATTCAAGAGAGAGGTGGGTGTTCCCTTGCACCCTCTTGTGCTGTCCTTGCTGGGTTTGGGTTCCAGGTCGTGCTGGCCTCCTAAAACAACGTAGGGAGAAGCACTCCTTGTGCTTTCCCAGGAGAGTTTGTGTGTGTGTTCTTTTCTTTTGGGAAGAAGTGCTAGGCCAACAGCTGGTGTAGGGTTTTCCTTGTGAGAAGGGTTCTCATCGCCGATTCCTTTCTTAAGTGGAAATAGGATGTTTCTGATTTCCCATATCTTCTTGTGTCTATTTAGATGAGGCATTTTGTTTTCTAGGAATTTGCTCTGACCTCCCAAACTTTCCAAGGAGTAAGTGTCAACTGGTTTCTAATATCCCTCCTATCTGCAGCATCTGGTGTGATATTTGCTTTAGAACTTCTTGATATTGGTACTTTGTGCTTTGTTTCTTTTTCATAGAACCAACTTGGGCTTTTTTGATTTCTGTCATTTACTATTTGTTTCCTGCAGCACTGATTTCTGCCCTTTTGTTTTCCGTCTACTTGGTGATTGTTTGCTGTCCCATCTTGTAGTTCTTGAACTAAATCCTTCATTTGATTTTTAGCCTTTGTTCCTTTCCAGTATGTGTATTGTATTTATTTGCTTATTAGTGTGTTGATTCATTTTAGAATGAGAGCATGAGCAGGGCAGTGGGTCAGACGGAGAGGGAGAGAGAGAGAGAGAGAGAGAGAGAGAGAGAGAGAGAGAATCTCAAGCAGGCTCCTCACTCAGTGTGGAGCCAGGCTGGGGATTGATCTTGTGGCCGTGGGATCATACCCTGAGCCAAAATCAAGAGTTGGTCACCAAGCAACTGAGCTATCCTATGATATATGTATTCTAAAGCTATGAGCCTCCCTTTAAGCACACCTTTACTGATCTCACAAGTTTTGATAAGCCAAATGTTTATTATCTTTTATGTGAAACTATTTCCTAACTTTCATTGTGGCATCTTTTTCTTAATTCATCACAATGTTTAGGAGCATAACACATCTTGATGTTTCGGGGGATTTTCTCGTTCTCTTTGTGCGGATTTCTAGCTTAATTCCATGAAGGTATCTGTCTCCGTGTTTTGGGGTGGTTGTAACAAAATACCATAGACTGGCTGCCTAATAAGAAACAGAAACTTCTTTCCTACAGTTGAGGAGACTGGGAAGTTCTCAAGATGAAGGCATCTGCAGATTCAGGGTCAGGTGAGAGTCAGCTTCCTGGTTCATCAACAGCCTGCTTCTCCCTGTCCTCCTGTGGTGGCAGGGGTGACGGTGCTCTCTCAGCCGCCCAGGACTGGTCATCACCGGAAGTCTCCCTGTCTTCATCCCATCACTGTGGGCTTGATGAATTGTTGGGGGAATTGAACTGTGAATCTAATGCAATCCCTAAATATGCCCTGCAGTATTTCAGTCCTTTGAGATGAGCTGACTTTCCTAATGGCCTGGCATATATTCGTTTTCATGAACTGTTCCTCGGGCACGTGAAAATAATGTGTGTTGGGGGAATGCAGTAGTCTCTATTTATAGGTTAGATGAAGTTTGTTAATGACAGAATTCAGATTTTAGTAACCACTTGAAACCAAGTAAGGAATAGGCGAGAATGAGTTTAATAATATAACTAACAGGCATATCCAAAATATCATTTCAGCGTATAGCCGGCGTGAGAAAAAATTATGAATGATTTTGAATTCTCTTTGATCACGTTGTCTTTAAAATGTGGTGTGCATTTTATACTTTCCACACGTCGCACACTGAGGAGCCGCGTTTCAAGTACTTGCAGTAGAGCACGTGACCGCATATTGGACAGCCCCGTCCCACTGCCTTGAGGTTTCTGTTGTCGTCAGTTCTGTCAGATACTGAGAGATGTATCGTCAAGTCTCCCATCGTGCTTATGGATGTGGCTCTTTTTCCTTTTCTATGTTTGTCACTTTTTCTGTGTTTTGAGATTGCTTAATTAGGTATATGCAAGGTTGGAAGTCTTGTTCTCTTGGTAGATGGAACTTCCATATCGCGAAATGTGCCTCTTTGTCTCTAGTAGAGCTTTTTGCTATAGAGGTTACTTTCTTGGAGGGTCCCAGTGGCCACATCAGTTTTCTGTTGGGTAGGGTTTGCCTGGGGATCTTTTACTTCCACCTGTCTGTGATCTTACGTTTTAAGGTGTACCTTTGTGACCAGCGTATGCTTAGTTTCCTTCTAATGAATTTGAGAGTCAACCTTTTCCTTGCAGCATTTGTGCACATGTGATGACTGATAGGTTCGTTTACACGTACCGTATTATTAGTTTCTTCTTTGTCCCAGCTGTTCTGTGTTCTTTTGGTCTCTAGCCTTCCTTAAGAAGTAGGAGGGAGTTTTTAATTGTACACTGATCTGTTAGGTAATTGGAATATATCTATTTCTAGAGGCAGGTGCATTTTAAACTGACCCCTGCCTGATTCAGGACTTGTACTGCTTCCCAGACACTGCTCTCTCCTTTTGTCTTTTCTTTGCTTTAAGATTTATTTGTTTTTTGAGAGAGACGTAGTACAATCGGGTGAGGGGCAGAGCAGAAAGGGAGACACAGAAGCTGAAGCAGGCTCCAGGCTCTGAGTCATCAGCACAGAGTCTGACGCGGGTCTCCAACTCACAAACCGTGAGATCGTGACCTGAGCCAAAGTCGGACACTCAACTGACTGAGCTACCCAGGCGCCCCTGCTCTTTTCTTTGACACTTGAACCACACTGAACTCCTCTTCACCTTTTGTTGGCTCATATTTTTAAGTCTTAGATGGATTTTGGCGTTGTTGTCATTGTTTCGTGCACTTAATGCTTGTGAAGGTTTGTTCTCATAGTTACCCTTTCTGTTGTGACGTTGTTCTGCAAGCCTTGTTTTTTCATATTTCTTTCAGAGACTACATTTCTTTTCTGCAACAAGCTGCTTTAATATTGATTTTAGTTTGTGTCTGTAGTTGATGTGTCGTCATGGTTTGTGTGTGTGTGTGTGTGTGTGTGTGTGTGTGTGTGTTGTTTTTGTTTGTTGTTTCTGTTTTTATTTTTGTTTTTGCTTCTGTTTTGCCTGAAAAACATCTTTACTTTGCCTTCACTGTGAAGAATGTTTCTGTTAGGTAAAGACTTCCAGGTTGGTGGCTATTTTAGTTCACCTTTCATACATGCCAATCCATCATCTGGCTTCATTTGCTTTTCTTGAAGAGTCAGCTGGTAGTGTTGTTGTTGTTGTCCCATGGAAGGCGGTATCTTTGTCCTCTCGTGACTGTTAACATCTTTTTGCCTCGGGTGTTCTTTGTGGAGTCACTCTCATGGTTCTTTTTATCAGTTTTGATTCTTATCTTTGTAGCGAAGTGGTACTACCCATTCTGTGTTTCCTCTACTTTGTGGGTTCCTATTGGACCTTTGTACCATATCTTCTGTGTCTTTTGGGCTTCTGTATTTTCTGGACGTTTTCTCTGTGTATGGTCTAGGTATATTTTTACCTACCTATCTTTCAGTTCACTGAGTCTATTCACCTGTGTCTAGTCTGATGTGAAACCCACAGACTGAGTTCTTAATGCCATTGACAAGATTTTTTAGTCTTTTAATTATGTTAGAGAGCTAGACAGACTGGGAGCAAGGGAAGAACAGAGAGAGAGGGAGACACAGATGCCGAAGCAGGCTCTAGGCTCTGCACTGTCAGCACAGAGCCCAACGCGGGGCTCAAACTCCCGAATCACGAGATCATGACCTGAGCTGAAGTCAGATGCTTAACCAACTGAGCCACCCAGGCACCTGGAGATCTTAAGTTTAGCTCTGATAATTTGCAGTTTGAGAATCTGTTTTGAGTCTCTGAAAATTTCCCATTTGTCAAGAATGGTTTTTGGACAGTTGACTTTTGCATCCAATAACTCCAGTCTATGTGTCTCCTCTTGGTCTGTTTCTCTTCTTTCTTCTTTGGGTCGTT
The DNA here is from genome assembly GCF_018350155.1 of Leopardus geoffroyi. NCBI lineage: Eukaryota > Metazoa > Chordata > Mammalia > Carnivora > Felidae > Leopardus > Leopardus geoffroyi. The sequence goes on from NW_025543563.1 coordinate 146,570, forward strand.
ATGATGTAAAACCTGTTTTGTTTTTTTTTTATGTTTATCTACTTATTTTGAGGGAGAAAGAAAGTGAGAGCAGGGGTGGGGGTAGAGGACGGGGGAGAGAGAGACACTGTTGAGGAGAGGCTCTTTTCTGTCAGTAGAGAGCCCAACACAGGGCTCAAACTCACAAACGTGAGCCGAAACCAAGTGTTGGTCACTTAAACGAGTAGACTGAGCTATCCAGGTGCCTCTCTTTTTTTGTTTGCTTGTTTGTTTCTTTCCTTTTCTTATTAAAAGAATTTTTTTGTTAATATTATTTACTTTTGAGAGAGAGAGAGAGAGAGAGAGAGAGAGAGAGACAAAACTTGAGCAGGGGAGGGGGAGACAAAGTGGGAGACACAGAATCCAAAGCAGGCTCCAGGCTCTTCACTGTCACCACAGAGCCCGATGCGGGACTCAAACCATAAAGCGTCAGATCATGACATGAACCAAAGTGGGATGCTTCCCCGACTGAGCCACCCAGGCATTCCTTTCATTTCCTGGCCTTGCTTTGCCTTGCCTTGTCTTGCCTTGCCTTGCCTTGCCTTCCTTTCCCTTCCTTTCCTTTCCTTTCCTTTCCTTTCATTTCCTTGCCTTTCCTTTCCCTTCATTTCGTTTCCTTTTCATTTTTTTCTTTTCTTTTCTTTTCTTTCCTTTTTTCTTCTTTTTTCTTCTCTTTTCTGTCTTTTTTTTTTGTCTTATCTTGTCTTTTCATTTCTTCTTTGTTTTTATTTTTGTTCTGGACTGTATGGAGAAGCATAGAGGCTCTTCGTGTGGTTGTATTCCTTCAGCATTTCATCCCACACACCCCGAGTGCGGCGGTTATTGGGCCCACTCAGGCGTGAGTGAGTTGAGACTGGGGCTCAGTCTTTGTAAGGTGCAGTGTGAGCTGGGCTCACGCTGTCCCCCACCCCCGTGTAGACCTCCAGGCTCTCCATTTGGAGGCCTGGAGTATTTCCGAGGACCCGTCCTTGATGCTAGGTCCCAAAGCCCAGTTATTTTCTCCACAGCACAATGACATGATGGAAGGGTCAGCTTCTCAGGCAGTGCTTGCCGAGTGCCGGGCTCATTTTCTGTGCCTCCCTGTGCTGTCCAGAGCTCGGTTAGCTGCGACTTTCTGCTGGCCTTTCTGTTAGGTTTCCTTTGCAGCTCGTTGGTATATTGCCTCCAATCCCTGAGGAAATTCAGAATCCTCACATGTCTTGAGGGAGAGAGAGGACTCTGAACATTAGAGTTGGCTCAGCGGGCTTCCCTTTTGTTGGGGTCTCAGTCCTTCCAGTGGTGACTGCCTCGGGGTCTCCTTGATGCCTTCAAACATGCTTCAAATTGAACTCATCTTTCCTAGTTCATGATGTGTTGATTAACAGGCTACTCACATGTATAAGAGCAAGCCAGGGAAGACTGAGAAGTCGTAGTAAACATTTTGGTCATCAGCATTTGTTACAGGAGAAAACGAAACCCAGTAGTCCTTGCCTAGTACCCGTCGTTCTTCTAAAATGACCATCCAGTTTGCCCACGCTCAGCCAGCGTCCATGGGGTGGTGATGGTGTCAGCCTCCCAGCTCCCTATCCCCCACTGCCATGGCCGCCCTCCTCCCCTGTCAGGTGCCTGCCCAGGGCAGGCTTTGTGATGACGGGCTGGCTATGGCAGGGCAACGAGATGAAGTGGATCGCTTAAGTGACAGTTATTCTGGGAGTGTTTGATCGGTGTGGTTTGTTTTCTAATTTTCGTAATGTTTATTTACTATTTAGAGAGACAGAGAGTGTGGCCAGGGGAGGGGCAGACAGAGGGAGAGCCAGAATCTGAAGCAGGCTGGGGGCGGGATGCCCCTCAAGCGTACAGGGTAGCCCCCCCAAAAAGGGCTTCTGTGTTGGTGCACCCGAATCATCTGCAGAGACACAACCACCCACCCTTGTTGAGCCCTTTTGTGACTCTGCACCATTGTGGTCGCCAGGCTCTGGCTGCTGTGCTCCTCGGAGACGGTGGTGGAGGCACATCTGAGAAGAGTGTATCTGGACGAGTGAAGGGGTTAGGAGGAAATGTCGCTTACTTGCGCACTGTGGTTCCGGAAAGGCCTTTTCCGGAGAGGTCGCTCGGGAGCTGAGGCTGACCGAGCACTCTCCCAGCAGTCTGACTCCGAGGCCAAAGGCCGGGGTCAAGGAGGAGCTTGGCTTTGTTGTGAGCGATGGAAGCGGAAGCGGAGCCAGGTGAGGCACCGGGCAGCTGGTGTTGGGACAGAACCTACCCCGTAAGGAGTTGGGTTTTCAGATAAGGGCCTGGGGTCGTTGTGTCCTCAGGGGGAAGGACCGGCATGATGTTGTTGAATTTTTTTATGTTTATTTATTTTTTTCAACATATGAAATTTATTGTCAAATTGCTTTCCATACAACACCCAGTGCTCATCCCAAAAGGTGCCCTCCTCATTACCCATCACCCACCCTCCCCTCCCTCCCACCCCCCATCAACCCCGTTTGTTCTCAGTTTTTAAGAGGCTCTTATGCTTTGGCTCTCTCCCACTCTAACCTCCTTTTTTTTTTTTTTTTTTTTCTTCCTGTCCCCCATGGGTTTCTCTTAAGTTTCTCAGGATCCACCTAAGAGTGAAACCATATGGTATCTGTCTTTCTCTGTATGGCTTATTTCACTTAGCATCACACTCTCCAGTTCCATCCATGTTGCTACAAAGGGCCATATTTCATTCTTTCTCATTGCCACGTAGTACTCCATTGTGTATATAAACCACAATTTCTTTATCCATTCATCAGTTGATGGACATTTAGGCTCTTTCCATCATTTGGCTATTGTTGAGAGTGCTGCTATAAACATTGGGGTACAAGTGCCCCTATGCATCAGTACTCCTGTATCCCTTGGGTAAATTCCTAGCAGTGCTATTGCTGGGTCCTAGGGTAGGTGTATTTTTAATTTTTTGAGGAACCTCCACACTGTTTTCCAGAGTGGCTGCACCAATTTGCATTCCCACCAACAGTGCAAGAGAGTTCCCGTTTCTCCACATCCTCTCCAGCATCTATAGTCTCTTGATTTGTTCATTTTGGCCACTCTGACTGGCGTGAGGTGATATCTGAGTGTGGTTTTGATTTGTATTTCCCTGATGAGGAGCGACGTTGAGCATCTTTACATGTGCCTGTTGGCCATCCGGATGTCTTCTTTAGAGAAGTGTCTGTTCATGTTTTCTGCCCATTTGTTCACTGGGTTATTTGTTTTTTGGGTGTGGAGTTTGGTGAGCGCTTTATAGATTTTGGATACTAGCCCTTTGTCCGATATGTCATTTGCAAATATCTTTTCCCATTCCGTTGTTTGCCTTTTAGTTTTGCTGGTTGTTTCCTTTGCTGTGCAGAAGCTTTTTATCTTCATAAGGTCCCAGTAATTCATTTTTGCTTTTCATTCCCTTGCCTTTGGGGATGTGTCGAGTAAGAGATAGCTACGGCTGAGGTCAGAGAGGTCTTTTCCTGCTTTCTCCTCTAGGGTTTTGATGGTTTCCTGTCTCACATTCAGGTCCTTTATCCATTTTGAGTTTATTTTTGTGAATGGTGTGAGAAAGTGGTCTAGTTTCAACCTTCTGCATGTTGCTGTCCAGTTCTCCCAGCACCATTTGTTAAAGAGACTGTCTTTTTTCCATTGGATGTTCTTCCCTGCTTTGTCAAAGATGAGTTGGCCATACATCTGTGGGTCTAGTTCTGGGGTTTCTATTCTATCCCATTGGTCTATGTGTCTGTTTTTGTGCCAATACCATGCTGTCTTCATGATGACAGCTTTGTAGTTGAGGCTAAAGTCTGGGATTGTGATGCCTCCTGCTTTGGTCTTCTTCTTCAAAATTACTTTGGCCATTCGGGGCCTTTTGTGGTTCCATATGAATTTTAGGATTGCTTGTTCTAGTTTCGAGAAGAATGCTGCTGCAATTTTCATTGGGATTGCATTGAATGTGTAGATAGCTTTGGGTAGTATTGACACTTTGACAATATTTATTCTTCCAATCCATGAGCACGGAATGACTTTCCATTTCTTCATATCTTCTTCAATTACCTTCATAAGCTTTCTATAGTTTTCAGCATACAGATCTTTTACATCTTTGGTTAGAGTTATTCCTAGGTATTTTATGCTTCTTGGTGCAATTGTGAATGGGATCAGCTTCTTTATTTGTCTTTCCGTTGCTTCATTGTTAGTGTATAAGAATGCAAGTGATTTCTGTACATTGATTTTGCATCCTGCAACTTTGCCAAATTCAGGTATCAGTCCTAGCAGACTTTTGGGGGAGTCTATCAGATTTTCCATGTATAGTATCATGTCATCTGCACAAAGGGAAAGCTTGACTTCATCTTTGCCAATTTGGATGCCTTTGATTTCCTTTTGTTGTCTGATTGCTGATGCTAGAACTTCCAACACTATGTTAAACAACAGCGTTGAGAGTGGGCATCCCCGTCGCGTTCCTGATCTCAGGGAAAAAGCTCTCATTTTTTCCCCATTGAGGATGATGTTAGCTGTGGGCTTTTCATAAATGGCTTTTATGATCTTTAAGTATGTTCCTTCTATCCCGACTTTCTCCAGGGTTTTTATTAGGAAAGGGTGCTGAATTTTGTCAAAGGCCTTTTCTGCATCGATTGACAGGCTCATATGGTTCTTATCTTTTCTTTCCTTACTGTGATGTATCACGTTGTTTGATTTGCGAATGTTGAACCAGCCCTGCATCCCAGGAATGAATCCCACTTAATCATGGTGGGTAATTCTTTTTATATGCTGTTGAATTCGATTTGCTAGTATCTTATTGAGAATTCTTGCATCCATATTCATCAGGGATATTGGCCTGTAGTTCTCTTTTTTTACTGGGTCTCTGTCTGGTTTAGGAATCAAAGTAATACTGGCTTCATAGAATGAGTCTGGAAGTTTTCCTTCCCTTTCTATTTCTTGGCATAGCTTGAGAAGGATAGGTATTATCTCTGCTTTAAACGTCTGGTAGAACTCCCCTGGGAAGCCATCTGGTCCTGGACTCTTATTTGTTGGGAGATTTTTGATAACCGATTCAATTTCTTCGCTGGTGATGGGTCTGCTCAAGCTTTCTCTTTCCTCCTGATTGAGTTTTGGAAGAGTGTGCGTGTTTAGGAATTTGTCCATTTCTTCTAGGTTGTCCAATGTGTTGGCATATAAGTTTTCATAGTATTCCCTGAGAATTGTTTGTATCTCTGAGGGATTGGTTGTAATAATTCCATTTTCATTCATGATTTTATCTATTTGGGTCATCTCCCTTTTCTTTTTGAGAAGCCTGGCTAGAGGTTTGTCAATTTTGTTTATCTTTTCAAAAAACCAACTCTTGGTTTCGTTGATCTGCTCTACAGTTTTTTTTAGATTCTATATTGTTTATTTCTGCTCTGATCTTTCTTATTTCTCCTCTTCTGCTGGGTTTAGGCTGCCTTTGCTGTTCTGCTTCTATTTCCTTTAGGTGTGCTGTTAGATTTTGTATTTGGGATTTCTCTTGTTTCTGGAGATAGGCCTGGATCGCAACGTATTTTCCTCTCAGGACTGCCTTCGCTGCATCCCAAAGCGTTTGGATTGTTGTATTTTCTTTTTCGTTTGTTTCCGTATATTTGTCAATTTCTTCTCTAATTGCCTGGTCGACCCACTCATTCTTTAGTAGGGTGTTCTTTAACCTCCATGCTTTGGGAGGTTTTCCAGACTTTTTCCTGTGGTTCATTTCAAGCTTCATAGCCTTGTGGTCTGACAGCATGCATGGTACAATTTCAATTCTTGTATACTTATGAAGGGCTGTTTTGTGACCCAGTATATGACGTATCTTGGAGAAAGTTCCATGTGCACTCGAGAAGAAAGTATATTCTGTTGCTTTGGGATGCAGAGTTCTAAATAGATGTGTCAAGTCCATCTGATCCAATGTATCGTTCAGGGCCCTTGTTTCTTTATTGACCGTGTGTCTAGATGATCTATCCATTTCTGTAAGTGGAGTGTTAAAGTCCCCTGCAATGACCACATTCTTATCAATAAGGTTGCTCATGTTTATGAGGAATTGTTTTCTATATTTGGGGGCTCCTGTATTCGGCGCATAGACATTTATAATTGTTAGCTCTTCCTGATGGATAGGCCCTGTAATTATTATAAAATGCCCTTCTTCATCTCTTGTTACAGCCTTTGATTGAAAGTCTAGTTTGTCTGATATAAGTATGGCTACTCCAGCTTTCTTTTGGCTTCCAGTAGCATGATAAATAGTTCTCCATCCCTCACTCTCAACCTAAAGGTGTCCTCAGGGCTAAAATGAGTCTCTTGTAGACAGCACATAGATGGGTCTTGGTTTTTTATCCATTCTGATACCCTGTGTCTTTTGGTTGGCGCATTTGGTCCATTTACATTCAGTGTTATTATAGAAAGATACGGGGTTTAGAGTCCATATGATGTCTGTATGTGTACAGTGTAGCCCCCCCAAAAAGGGCTTCTGTGTTGGTGCACCCGAATCATCTGCAGAGACACAACCACCCACCCTTGTTGAGCCCTTTTGTGACTCTGCACCATTGTGGTCGCCAGGCTCTGGCTGCTGTGCTCCTCGGAGACGGTGGTGGAGGCACATCTGAGAAGAGTGTATCTGGACGAGTGAAGGGGTTAGGAGGAAATGTCGCTTACTTGCGCACTGTGCTTCCGGAAGGGCCTTTTCCGGAGAGGTCGCTCGGGAGCTGAGGCTGACCGAGCACTCTCCCAGCAGTCTGACTCCGAGGCCAAAGGCCGGGGTCAAGGAGGAGCTTGGCTTTGTTGTGAGCGATGGAAGCGGAAGCGGAGCCAGGTGAGGCACCGGGCAGCTGGTGTTGGGACAGAACCTACCCCGTAAGGAGTTGGGTTTTCAGATAAGGGCCTGGGGTCGTTGTGTCCTCAGGGGGAAGGACCGGCATGATGTTGTTGGAATTTTTTGAAAGCTGGTGCTGGTTCTGTGTGGGATAGTGGGTTGGGGGAGGAGAGACAAGAATGGATGCAGTGTGGACGTCATTGGGTAGAGTGACTCCTTCTAACGTGTGGGTTGAGCTCTAAGATTCGTGCTTTAGGACAACAGGTACAAGCCCCT